>NC_051069.1:34892262-34948077 GCF_004664715.2 Peromyscus leucopus | reverse complement strand
CATCCACCTTTCTCTCCTCTGAAAATATAAGACCTCCCATGGGGAGTCAGCAAAGCCTGGTACATTAGGTTGAGACAGGTCCAAGCTTCTCCTATGGTGAGACACCTTGCACAGAAATATTTTTCTTAATTCTGCTACATAATAGGCTACTAGATAGACACCAGTTTTGTTTCTCCATGTTATTACATGAATATATGGTGTCTTATGAAATTGGGTCTAATCATCAAGTTTGGGATAATCAAGAGCAGTGTCAATAGTAATATCTGTAATATCTGTGGATCTATGGGGCACAATTAGATAACAACTCAAAAACAGGTAGTTCATTCCTGGTTCTAGGTTTTATTTGATAGCTTGTGGGGTCTAGCAGGAACGCTGTCTCCAAATGATATTGTATTTCAACTTAAACTCATTTTAGACATGAAGATATTTCAAGAACTTGTACAGTAGTAGTTTACACGTGACTTTCTCAAAAGTCTTTAGTGTTACTTATCCCCCTCAAACTCCCTCCTCTACTCTGCCCTCCCATCTCCTGCCTGACCCAATCCTTCCTGCTCTGGTATTCCCCATTCTTCCTGCACATCACCTGTGCTCCAATGTTGCCTACATTTTATTCCTGCCCATGTGGAAACTCTCAAAGAGAAAAGCATGAAAACCTGTCCTGTATACTATAGTTTCTCCATACTTTCCATCACTAGATGAAATCTTATACCCTTGTTTATAATGTCTGCTTTTTTATATATTGCGCAATCATGTTGCTTAATCTAAGTCCATAACATCAAAGTGATATTGGCTGTTCTCTTCTAAAGCAATTAAAACAATTAAAGTTGACATATTCCGGGGGTTCTCATTAAATATATATGTATATATAGAAATAATGAATTGTGGAAAATCTAAAAGAAATGGAAAATTTTCTGGATAGGTACTACATACCTAAGTTAAATCAAGACCAGATAAACTATTTAAGTAGTCCAATAACCCCTAAGGAAATAGAATCAGTCATTAAACTCTCCCAACCAAAAAAATCCCAGGACCAGATGGTTTCAGTGCAGAATTCTACCAGATCTTCAAAGAAGAGTTAATACCAATACTCTTTAAATTGCTCCACACAATAGAAACAGAAGGAACATTACCAAACTCCTTCTATGAGGCTACAACCCTGATTCATAAACCAAACAAAGACACAACAAAGAAAGAGAACTACAGACTCATCTCCTCATGAACATTGATGCAAAAATACTCAATAAAATACTGGCTAACAGACTCCGAGTACACATCAAAACAATTATCCACCATGATCAAGTAGGCTTCATCCCAGGGATGCAAGGGTGGTTCAATATATGAAAGTCTGTCAATGTAATACACCATATAAACAAACTCAAAGAAAAAAACACATGATCATCTCACTAGATGCAGAAAAGGCATTTGACAAAATCCAACACCCCTTCATGATAAAGGTCTTGGAGCAATCAGGAATACAGGAAACATACCTAAACATGATAAAGGCAATTTACAGCAAGCCAACAGCAAAGATAAAATTAAATGGAGAGAAACTCAAAAGCGATTCCACTAAAATAAGGAACAAGGCAAGGCTGTCCACTCTCTCCACACTTATTCAATACAGTACTTGAAGTTCTAGCCAGAGCAATAAGACAACATAAGGAGATTAAGGGGATACAAATTGGAAAGGAAGACGTCAAGCTTTCTCTATTTCCAGATGACATGATAGTATACTTGAGTGACCCCAAAGATTCAACCATGGAACTGACACACGCCTTTAATCCCAGCACTCAGGAGGCAGAGGCAGGCGATTCTCTATGAGTTCGAGGCCAGCCTGGGCTACAGAGTGGGTTCCAGGAAAGGCACAAGCTACACAGGGAAACTCTGTCTCAAAAAAACAAAAAAAAAAAAAAATCAGTAGCCCTCCTATATACAATTGACAAACAGGCTGAGAAGGAAATCAGAGATACATCACCATTACAATAGCCACAAATGATATAAAATACCTTGGGGTAACACTAACCACCCAAGTGAAGGACCTATATGACAAGAACTTTAAGTCCCTGAAAAAAGAATTTGAAGAAGATGTCAGAAAATGGAAAGTTCTCCCATGCTCATGGATAGACAGGATTAACATAGTAAAAATGGCAATCTTACCCAAAACAATCTACAGACCCAATGCAATCCCCATCAAAATACCAACACAATTCTCACAGACCTGGAAAGAATAATACTCAACTTCATATGGAAAAACAAAAAAACCAGGATAACCAAAAGAATAAAACAACATGTACAATAAAACAACCTCTGGAGGCATCACGATCCCTGACCTCAAACTCTAATATACAGCTACAGTAATAAAAACAGCTTGGTATTGGCATAAAAACCGACATATCAACCAATGGAATTGAACTGAAGACCCTGACATTAACCCGTACACCTATGAACATATAATTTTCAACAAAGAAGCCAAAACTGTACAATGGAAAAAAGAAAGCATCTTCAACAAATGGTGTTGGCATAACTGGATATCAACATGTAGAAGGCTACAAATAGATCCATATCTGTCACCGTGCACAAAACATAAGTTCAAGTGGATCAAAGACCTCAACATAAATCCAGTTACTCTGAACCTGCTAGAAGAGAAAGTAGAAAGTAGTCTTGAACACATTGGCACAGGAGATCACTTCCTAAATATAACACCAGTAGCACAGACACTGAGAGAAACAATCAATCAATGGGACCTCTTGAAACTGAGAAGCTTTTGTAGAGCAAAGGACACAGTCAACAAGGCAAAGCGACAGCCTACAGAATGGGAAAAGGTCTTCACCAACCCCACAGCTGACAAAGGACTGATATCCAGAATATATAAAGAACTCAGATTAGACATCAAAATGCCCAACAGTCCAATTAAGAAATGGGCTGTAGAACTAAACAGAGAATTCTCAACAGAGGAAACACAATGGCTGAAAGACATTTAAGGAATTGCTCAACATCCATAATTATCAGGGAAATCAAAATGAATCTGAGATACCACCTTATGCCTGTCAGAATGGCTAAGATCAAAAACACTGAAGACACCTTATGCTGGAAAGGATGAGGATCTAGGGAACTCTCCTCCACTGCTGGTAGGAATGCAAGCTTGTACCACCACTTTGGAAATCAATATAGCACTTTCTTCGAAAATTGGGAATCAATCTCTCCCAAGATCCAGCTATACCACTCTTGAGCATATACCCAAAAATGCTCAATCATACCACAAGGGCTCTTGCTCAGCTATGTTCATTTCAGCATTGTTTGTAATAGCCAGAACCTGGAAACAACCTAGATGACCTTCGGATAAATAAAATGTGGTACATATACACATGGAATACTACTCAGCAGAGAAAAACAATGACATCATGGGGTTTGCAGGAAAATGGATGGATCTAGATAAATCATCCTGAGTGACGTAACCTAGACTCAGAAAGACAAACATGGTATGTACTCACTCATAGAAGAATACTCAATGTAAAACAAAGATGACTAGACTGCTACTCACAACTCCAAAAAGGCTACCTAGAAAACAGGACCCCAAGAAAGACACAGGGAATGTCCAGTGACAGAGAAATGGATGAGATCTACATGAACAACCTGGACATGAGTGGTGGTAATGAAGGGCAAGGATCGAGGAAAAGAGAGCTTAGGGGACAAGGAGATTCCAGCTGGATCAAGAACAGAGAGGGAGAACAAGGAATAAGAGACCATGGTAAATGAAGACTACATGAGAATAGGAAGAAGCAAAGTGCTTGAGAGGTCCAGAGAAATCCACAAAGACACCCCACAATAGACTGCTGGCAATGGTCGAGAGACAGCACCAACTGATCTACTCTGGTAATAGGATGGCCAAACACCCTAATTGTTGTGCTAGAAACCCCATCCAATGACTGAGGGATCTGGATGCAGAGATCCATGGCCAGGCCCAGGTGGAGCTCCAGGAGTCCAATTGACAAGAAAGAGGAGGGTTTGTATGAGCTAGAATTGTTGAGACCAAGGTTGGAAAAAGCACAGGGACAAATAGCCAAACAAATAGAAAAATATTAACTATGAACCAATCAATAGCTGAGGAGCCCCCAACTGGATCAGGCCTTCTGGATAAGTGAGACAGTTGATTAGCTTGATCTGTTTGGGAGGTATCCAGGAAGTGGGACCAGCTCCTGTCCTCAGTGCATGAGCTGGCTGTTTGGAACCTGGGTCTTATACAGGGACACTTGGCTCAGCCTGGGAGGAGGGGACTGGACCTGCCTGGACTGAATCTACCAAGTTGAACTCAATCCTCAGGGGAGGCTTTGCCCTGGAGGAGATGGGAATGGGGGGTGCACTAGGGGGAAGGTGGGGGTAGGTGGCAGAATGGGGAAGAACAAGGGAATCCATGGCTGGTATGTAAAGTTAAATTAAATTATAAAAGAAATATATTTGTAATTTTAAAAAAAGAAATAATGAATTAATTAGTATCCTTTCCCAGTTCTCTAAGAATATATATATATATATATATATATATATATATATATATATATATATACTACACAGAATATTTGTCCCACTGTCAAAAACTTATATAGTGCCAATGTTTTTATTTCTAGACAAAAATGTGAACAGGGTGACATCTATAAAACATGTAGAGTCACCGGTAATTACAGAGGCCATCAAAGGGAATACCATATCAGAGTCATTAAGTTCAGAGGAAGAAAAAGATAACTTCCATTCCTGAATGTCACTCTGATTTGCTGAAAATTTCCAATGTCCTTTCCCACACCTGTAGCACACACACAGATGAGAGGAAAGACTGTGATAGCACATTATAACAAGGTCTGAAATGAAAATATCAAAATTCTCTTCCTTTGGAATGCCATTGGGAGCCATTAAATTTTGTGGCACAAAATTAAAATAACTTCGGTGCTGAGAAAGATTAATATGGCCAGAGAGTAAGGAGGAAGTGACTAGCAGTAGAGAGAAGGAACTAAGTTGGGTTGCAGAGGCAATTATAACAGGCAGTGAGTAGGAACACAAGAACAGGCGGGAGACAGAGAGCAAGGAAGAAAATATAGGGAAGCAGCAATGAGGGAGAAAGAAAGAAAAGAAAAAGGAAGGTCCCTGGATTGAGAATAATATGTTAGAAGTTCTGATAAACACAAATATATAAAGGAGATATTGCAAGGGAGGATTCTGCAAAGTTTTCTCATTAAAGGGATACAAGCAAAAGCAGAAACAAACACTTCCAAGACACTGGCCTAAGGGATGACTAAATTGTACTATTGCCACAAGCAGAAGTTAAAAAGCATGAAATTCTGGTCAGATTTTTACACTTAATCTTGAACAACTGGACATGAAAACACAAATTTGAAGTAAGGGAATGAACCAAGACTAAATAAATTCAGAAACAAACATCAGAACTGGAAAAGTGTTACAGGTCATTTCTCTAGAAAACAAAGCAGAGGATTGGTGAAGTATGTGGGAAAAATTAAATAGAATAGCAGAAAGAAATAAAAGGAAATACCCTAATTGCAGATTTTTCTCTTTGAGAGAAAAAGAAATATAGCAACTGCTAAAATTAATCTCAATTATTCCAGATTCCCCAAAATTACTAAGGGAACAAAATTCCTTAGGGCAACCTTGAGATGTTCCCCACATGACAGACATTCATTGGGGTCCCACAGTGATCAGGACTTGGTGATTCCTCAAAATACACTCTATATAAATTGCTAACACCCTTTTCTTTGGTTAGCTTTGTTTTGATTTTCTTCCTTATTCCTTTCTTTCTTCTGTCCTTTAAGGACTTTGCAGCATTGTGAATGCTAGTCAGTACGAGTGAAGCTTCTAGCTGGGTACCAACTAGATATCTCCATGTTCAACAACATGAGTGGTGTCAGCAATAAGACCTCACTGTCAGGTTGTTGAGGGAGAGCAGTAATAATAGACTTGACGATAGCCTGTGATACTTAGAGGAACAGTCTATGGGACCCATTAGCCAACAAGTTAACATGATGCAAGCCATTCATGGCACTGGAGGTTTTTGTTGGTTTTATTGTTGTTGTTGTTTTTTGAGACAGGGTTTCTCTGTGTAGCTTTTTGCCTTTCCTGGAACTCACTTGGTAGCCCAGGCTGGCCTTGAACTCACAGAGATCTGCCTGGCTCTGCCTCTGGAGTGCTGGGACAAAGGTGTGTCCCACCACCACCCGCCCGGCACTGGAGGTTTTATATGGTGGCATAAAATGTCTAGTAAAGATAATGTCTCCCCTATTATATGGTGACTCCTTTTAAATTCCTTTCATATGTATTAGGAAACTTCTCAGTAGTAAATTTCCACAGGACTTTTCAAAGAGCCTTCTGTGTTAGTTTTCTCTTTGCTTGAAGTTATCCACTATCACCTTAGGCTTTTAAAATCTATCTATCTTGTTATCTGTGAACATCCCTGAACCTAAGAGGAAGGGCTATGATATGAATGTCCCATTTATGATTGAGCACCACAAAGTCTCTTGTTCTCTGCATATTAATCACAAGAAAATCTCTATATCAATTGTCATCTTCTGCAAGAAGAAGCATCCCTAACATGAACTGACAGATGCACTGATCTATGTGTATAGAAATAACTCATTAAGAATCATTTTAATATATGTCCATTTAAGAGAATAATAGTGCTATGTTATCTCCAAAGGCCTAAGACCTACCTAGTGACAGGATCTTGGCCCCACTAATAGTGTCAGATATGCCAAAATGTGCATTGGAGTAAAGAGAGCCATTCAACAAATGGTGCCAACCAAATGGAATATTACTTGTGCAAAAAATGTACCTGGATGCCTGTCTCTCACATGTTCTAAAATCAATTACAACTGCATCAAAGACTATGACATAAGACCTGAAAGTTTTAGAATAAATCATGGAGAAAATAGTTTAAGACATAGGCATAGACAAAGATTTTCTGAAAGGCTTCCAGCATATCAGAATACAATCATAAAATAGATTTGTATGGTATTAAAAAGTTTCTGCACATGAATGAAACTATATTAGAGTGAAAAGACAGCCAAAAGAATAGAAGAAAAAGATTAGTATCCATACATTAGGATAAAAATCTAGAATATATAAACATAATAATTTTTTTTAAAACCAAACACCTGGAACAAAACAAAACAATTAATGAAAAGGCAAATAAAATGTACACACAACTGTCAATTAGCAACGAAAAATAGCAATAAACCTTTTTAAATCTTCAAAATCACTAATCATCAAAGAAATACACATATAAAGAATGAGCTTCTGTCTTGCCTCATTCAAAATGGGGGCTACCAAGAAAACAGATAACAGCAATGTGAGGAGGGTGGGAAAGTAAACTCATCCAGCTAACATAAAAATCAGTATAAAGATTTCTTAACGTGCTACAAATAGATCCACCAAATGACCCACCCTTACTACTTTTTTATCACCTACTCAAAACTCCAAGTCAGTATTTTACAGAGATACTATTTTAAAAGCTAAGTAATGAAAGCAACCTACATGTCCAACAACCAAAGAATAGATAAAGTTGAAATTTATATACAAAGTAGATTTTTTTAAATCATAATGAAGACTGAAGTTCGGTCACTTGTAGGAAACAAAATATATCTCATGGTGATTTTACTAAGTAAATTAAGTAAGTATAAGTAAGACAAACATCATATACTTTCTCTTCTTTGTGGGTCTGAGACTTTATTGATGAATAAAATTGTGTATTACCAATGACAGTGTTGTATAATACAAATTGTTATTTAACTATATTGTAAATAACTCATTTTTATTTCTAAATAAAGAGATAGCATCCAACACATTTATTTCACTACAATAATAGTAATATGACTCACCATGAAAACTTAACCAAAGTTCTATATCTCATGATTCCAGAAAAACAATCTTTAATTACAATGAACAAGAAGTGTCATTTTTATAGTTCACTATGACACTTCTATAAGGATGTATGTATTTTTTTAATTTGGCCATCAAAGCCTTGTAGATAAGTTCTCTGCTATAGCAATTTGACTGGGTTCATATTCTCATAGACTCCTTCATTATTAAATCATTGTGAAATAATTCTCTAGAAAATTCTCCCTGTTATTTTGCAAAACAGTTTTACTTCCCTCAATCTGTTTGTTTGATATATAATGAGTATGAGATTAACCTGAGTTATTAGTTATGTGGCCTTTAAAGCTCACATAGATTTTAATAATGAACTTTATTTTTGAAATGTTAGAATTACATAACTATTTTGCTCTGTATGACAGATAGAAATGATATAGAGAAAGAGAAAAATATATAGGGATGATGAGAGTGGTACACAGAGAGAAAGAGATTATTTCTAGTCTGGTAAATCAAACTCATAAACAAGAGCCTTCTGGTACTGCATCAATACGCCTTACAACCAGCTGTGGTTTGATTGTTCAGAAGTAAAAATCATTATTTAAATAAGAATATGCATGTGACAGGGGAAATGAACTAGACATTATGACAGTGTTCTCTAACCAAGAATGAATGTAATAATAAGAAAAATCACAGATACAACCCATATATCATGAAAAAGGTAACAACTTCAATTTTATTCCTAAGAAATATGTTTTCTGATCCATTGTTATAATTATATTATATATAATTATAAAAATAATTAATAAATTAATAAATATAATTAAATAAATTATACAATTCTTATACAAACTTAAAGCTAAAAGCCTTGAATACAAAATGCTGGCAACTTCTTAATGATTTCCTAATATAAATCTCACTTTCAAGTAATATATATGGCAGCAAGGTGGAGGCTATGTAACAAATGCCTTCATTATATTCAAAATCAAATCTCATATCTGCTGAGCAGCTTAACAAGATCATAACCCTGTGTATGTCTCATTTTTCTCATTTCAAAATAAAAGCAATGACAGTAGTGTCCTATATTTAAGAAAGTTATGAAAAAAAAGTTCTTAGAACAGTGTCTAGCATATAATAACTCAATAGACACTGTCATGACTGTTGGCAATAACAGTGTTACACTAAAATGTATTTTATTGATTCAGAGAGGCTCCAAATTTTTACTACATGCATTTTTTCCTGTGTGATTTTTGAATAAATGCCAAAAATATAAGGGGAAAAATGAAGGTGGTAAAACATTTTTTAAAAAAAGCTAACAAAACAACCTGAAAAATTATTGAAATTTTGGCATTAAGTAACCTCTTATCCATGTTAATAAATATGTAGAAAATAAAGCTATCAGATGGAGAATGTCTTTCTGTACACTGTGAATATGTGTTCCTCTGATTGGTTGATAAATAAAGTTTTGGCCTATGGAAAGGCAGCTTAGAGGCAGGCAGGAAATTCAAAGAGAGAAACAGGAAGAAGGCAGGGAGAGATGCCAGCGAGCCACCCAAGGACTACATGTAATAGGACGCAGGTAAAGCCACAGGACATGTAGCAATACATACATTAATAATTATGGGCTATTTTAAGATATAGGAGCTAGTTGGCAAAAGGCTTGAGCCGTGGTCATGCAGTTTTAATTAATATAAGCCTCTGTGTGTTTAAGTGGGAATGCAGGGCCACAGGAACTGGGCAGGACCAGAAAAACTTCAGCTACACCTATCAAATATTTCCTTTTCTCCTACCCATAATATTTATCCACAAAAAAAGATGTCAACCAATGACTAGTGACTCAATATAAATTATTCCTGTTCTTTTGTTATTTGCTAATAATTAGGGATGAAAACAATAATGCTAAGGAGTTTTTTCTAAAACTCAAGATTCATGAAACTCTGAATTTCAAGGGAAATTGTCAAGACAAAACTTCAATGTTCACCATTGGTCATCTAGAAACTTTCTTGCTTTGGAAGCTCTTGGTAGCTTCTTTTCCACTGTCTTAGGATATCCAAAGTTACTGGTAATGATATGGGTGATTGCAACCAGTACAGATAATGTGTGACTCTCTAGAAGAGGTTTATTGTGGGAAATGACATTTCTCTAGAAGGTTCTTTCCACATACTCAAAGCAAAACAGCAATTTTACTTGAGTCTCCAAAACACTACCTTACTCAAATGAGAATATGAAGGTCAAGCTTTCTGAAAAAAGTGTTTTAAGTACAGAAAAGAATTCTCTTCTTTATTATATTCTTCCTGTGGGATGGGCCCCTTGAGGGTAAAAATTACTGAGTTTGTTTACATCAAATGCTATAAAACTAAGGTGAATCTTTTGAGATTCACAGTCCTATTTAGTTTCTAATTCCCATAAGGGAGTATCTAGTTCCCAGGGCAGAGTCAAGACTGGTCCCCTTTGTCATTCTCATGCTCTGCACAACTCTACAAAGGAGTGTTCAGAGAACTGCTCACCTGCCATTTGCAGCTTTCCTATGAGCATCATTGATTGCAGTAATAAATAGCAGACCACAGGTTTAAAACTCTACCAGACAGACAGAAAGACAGACAGATAGATAGATAAAACTACAAATAAATTTAGAGAGTGGAAACAGGAATTCACATAATATGAGTTTACATCTAGGACTTTCCATTTTTTGACAGTGTAGATGTAGACTTCAATGACCCTTGTTTACATATAATCATATCTGCATATGGGATCAGTACATATATTTTATACAGAAACATGCTCTAAGTTGCTTTTCTCATCATATGCATTATATCAAAACATATAACAGAGACAAAATAAGAGTAGAAACATTTATTTAGTCTCAGACTTTCGTAGGATTTTGGTCTATCTTTGCAGAGAAAGCACAGCAGTTGGAAGAAGTTCTATTTGATTGCAGCAGCAGAACATGCAGAAACCACATCCTACATAAAGTTGACCAGAATACAGAGAGCTTGGGCCAGAACCTCAAGACAATATAACCTTCAAGGCCTTCTATTGGTAATCAACTTTTCTAGTGAGGCCAAACTCACCCAAAATAGTACAATCAGTTTAAGACTGGGTGGTGAAGCACCCAGATTTTAGAGGCCATTTTATATTCACAAGATAATGCTTTCTATCCATACTGCAGTAGACAATTACCCACAACAGCTAGGTTGCTTTATATTTAATTCTCTACTCTTTCACATTAACATAAGTGATATTGCGTTTTTAATTTCAAATATCTGTTACTCATATACAAAGGAACTGGATTTCATATATTAATTTGTATACTATCATTATTTTGATTGGTTAGTCATTTAGCTAAAGGAGATGTTTTTTCATAGTTTTTATCAGTTTATTTGGAATTTTGACATGCTTTCATATCAGCAAAAAGAAGTTAATTTTAAAGCATTCTTCCTAAACTTCCTATATAGTAAATTGCAAATGAGTAAAGTTATTTTTCCACCAAGCAGCATGGCTATGAGTATTGATTTGAAAGTCATCTCAGTAACAAAGCTGACAAAAACAATTATATGCAGACATGAAACAACTAGAATACTCGTAAACTATTTTGAAAGTAAAGTAACACAAACTCTTCAGATAATATCTTAAAATTTTTCAGCCAAGCCACACATATATGTAGCATCTAAGAAAACATTCTAAATGCATATATAAGTAGTCTATAAACATATACATTGTGTGCTCAAAAGAAATCACTAAGTCCATAAGAAAATCTTGTATATTCACTGAAATGTCATGAATTGTAATAAACAAACAGACAAATAAAATATTTACAAACAAATATCACTAATAAAGTATCCTCTGTCTGTTTGGTTGACAATAATATAACAAAGTTTGAATAATGATGAGTAGATTCGAAAATAGTCCACTAAGTTTTACCTTCAGGTCAATAATGGAAGACCATTTTTAATACTTTCTAATAGCTTTATTTAATGGCTTATCAAGCCAAAAGAAATATGTACAATAGTGATTTCAGGACAAAACAAAAGTGGTGATATTTCTTCTTTTTTGTTTGAAGAATTAAAATTAACCTGGTTATTTACTTGATGTTTTTATTATCTACCATTTTATAAAGCCCATCTAGAAATGCAGAAAAGATTACTAAAATCCTTTAAGCATTATTTAAATAACCAAATAGGTTTGAGATTTATTTCTGCAGACTTCCTATACCACTCACCTTCATGCTGCAAGTACCTAAGGATGGAGGAAAGACAGCTCCGACAGGCGGAGTAAACCGTCTGTTCAGATTTCCATGGTCATGGAGGCTTAAGGAATCTGGACGGGGACTTTTTTGTCTGTTTCTTTACATTTAAATTTTTCTCAAAATTTAAAGCTAATTTACATTTATGAAATAAAATATCATTCAAATGAATTGTGTGCAGGAAGGAGATTACAATATGAATTTCATTTCCAAGACCCTAGGTCACAACTCTGCAAAAGTATGAATTAATGTCAGAAAGTCAAATATAAAGAGCTTGTACATCAATATGTCTAACCCCAAGTAATCTTTAAAAAGCCACAGGCATTGGGATTCAGTAATTTCCCTAACCTCTTCACAGAGGAACACAATGGTTCAACTAGACACAGATTATGTTAACCATTCATGACACATACACACACCACCGCTGCTCAGGTTACATTGTGTAATAATTATTTAGAAATTCAATTTTAGGTTCAGAACATGTAATTCTCCAGCATGAGTTTGAAGTTAGACAGTACAAATGGAGTTGGCAAAAGTATCAGACTGCAGCAATCTTTTATCATTTCTCAATTGAGGCTACAGAAGAGGTACATAAGCAAGGGGATTAATTTCATAACAAAAAATAACCCTAATATATACCCAAGGTGCCCAGTCAGATTGTGCAATAGGTTATATCACATTTCATTATTCAATTATACTTTTATGTGAGTCTGCAGAATTGATCTTCACCAATTCTTTCTGGAAATATGTGCCTCTCACAAACTTGTCTTTTATTTGCAAATTCTGGTGTTTTATTAAGTTCCTTGAAGAGAGGAGGCACTAAATTATAGAATTTTCTCACTAGTGAACTATGTATTTTTATGAAGTATAAGTATTGTTGATCTCATGGTTAAGCATCCTGTCATACACTGTGATAAACAACCTATCTTTTTTTTTTTTTTGGCCTGATGAGGCTTCAGCAATTCTTTTTTATTAGTATTAGTATTAAGAAATTTTCTGTTCATTTTTCTTACCAACCACAGATGCCCTTCTCCTCCCTCCTCTCACCCTTGCCCAGCCTTCTCCCATAACCTAACCCCCATTCCCACCAAGGCAAGGACTCTTATGGGGAGTCAGCAGAGCCTAATACATTCAGTTGAGGCAGGTACAAGACACCACCCCCCTGAACTAAGGCTGTGTAAGGTGTCCCACCACAGACCCTGGGCTCCAAAGAGCCTGCTCACAAGCCAGGACAGATTTTGATCCCACTACCAGGGGCCCATTAAACAGGTCTTGTCTATGCAGAGGGTCTAGTCCAGTCCTATGGAGGCTCAACAGCCATTGGACCATAGTCCATGAGTTCCCAATAGTTTGGTTTGGTTGTCTGTTGGTTTCCCCATCATGATCTTAATGGCCTTTGCTCATAGAATTCCTCTTCACTCTCTTTGATTGGACCCCTGGAGCTCAGTCTGGTGCTTGGCTGTGTGGATCTCTACATTTGCTTCCATCAGTGACCAGATGGAGGCTCTATGATGACAGCTAGGTTATTCAACAATCTGATGACTACAGTGCAACCCATCATTTCTAAAGATAACTCTCAAGAGCAGAAACCAGTAAGAAGGCAATGCTGCAACTTGCAAGCTCAGGACAGAAATTGGGTAAAAATATGGTTCATCCACAAACATAAAAACTTCTCAATTTGTTGTCCAGCTTTGAACTTCTCTGATATCCATAGTTGACTATAAGAACAATAATTAAGGAGACTATCTAAGTCATGCTTTTTTGTCTTTCTTTTTATATTGTATTTTATAGTTCAACATAAGTTATAATAATCTCTTTGAAGTGTTCATACTCCTTCCTGCTTCTCAGCAAACTACTTTGAGCAACTGTTGGTAGCTGTTTACACATCTTAATACATCTGTACAGTTGAACTCCAACCCAAAGTCAAAGCCATACAAAAGTCTTAAAATGTTGTGTCTAAGCATCATGTGGGGAAACAGTGGTATAAGCAATTCATCAGCTTGCTGAAGGTGCCAATTGCTGAGGTTGTGTGATCTGAGGGAATGATTCACAGCAACATAAAAACTGTAGAGTCAAACTTGCTTCCCACCTAGCCCAGTGTTTTGCCAGCTTCTGCCCAGAGCTTCATGTCTCCCCAGCCACTGTCTTTATGATGTGAGTCTTGGCCAGTGTCAGCCTTCATGTCCCAAAGAATTCCTTGTAACAGATCTGGGAACTGTTGGGTCATCATAACACACTCAAAGTCCGCAGAAGCACAGGAACCAGGCTTTCCAAGTGGTCACCAGGTCCTCCCCCTCTTTCAGACTCATTCTAAACATCTCATTAGTTCTCTCTGTCACTTCACAATTCTAATTCTTCCCTTCCTTATGCACAATGGGTTAAAAACTAGAATTTGTATTACTAACCATATAACCTAAAACAAGTCAAATCCAGGGACGAGGAAAGAAGAGTTATATTAATATTATATTTAAGAATGTTACCCATTACACATACATTATTCCAGTAGATTAGGTTTTTGGTTTGGTGTGAGTGGGGTGAGAGGTTCCTAGAAATGGGCAAAAGAAAAAATCAGATTTTCACATTTAAATAAAAATTCCAGTTGTTCAATATTTGTGCCATAAACCATGTATATGAACATATGTTTGATATATATATATATATATATATATATATATATACATATGTATGTGCACATACATGTGTGGTAAGAATCAAATAGTAACCTATGTAAGTACTCTATCATTAAGTTATAATGTCACCTATGATTTCTTTGTTTAAACTAAGTAAACCTTTGGAAATTATGATTTTTTGTATATGACAAAGGGAATAATGACTTTAGACATATGTTGTTATTGTGATATTTCTAAAAGTAATCAATATTTATTAATAGTTCAAATGCAGTGACAAATTCCATTGTATTTATGACAAAACATCCTTCCACAACATAATCACTATTGATGTTAATAATAGTTAAGAAGTCTAAATAAAAAATTAGTATAATTCAATCTTTAATAATTACAAAAATGGAGCATTACTGCAAGAAAATAAATAATGTCATTTTGTGATGATGAGGTGCAGAAGAAAAATCTTGACAGACAATAAATAATGCTAGAAAGTTTGAACTTCACACTGGCTACAGTTTTTGTCATCTATTCTCTCTTTTAATGCAATTCACAAGTGTTTCAAAAGACCTGAAACAGGAAAAGTTCTACAAATACCTATCTGAAAAGTACAACACAAGCAAACTAATATTTGAAAGCACTCAACTCCCTGGCTTTCCTTGGTTGTAGAAGTACATAGTATATACAGTGGTCTGAAGATACAAAATATGTCATCTTGGGTCTCTACCTTATACAAAGATGAAGCTGGATCCACATTCAGCTAAGGCTCCAGGTTAAAAATATTTTCTTATTACCACATAAGCAAATCAAGAATTTTTGTGGAGGAAACAGAAGAAATAATAAAGTGGAAATCATACCAAAATAGAAAAAGAAAGATGAATGGAAGGAAAGAGAATGTTGAAAAGAAGATGATAAGAAAATGAGGCAGAGAGAAACAACAAAAGAAGAAACATGGACCATGGCAGCCATAGTGGTTAACTCACTGTGAGTCTCATCAGAGTTCTCCTTATAGCAATCTTGACATCCTTATTCCTGAGACTGTAAATAAAAGGGTTCAGCAAGGGCAGCAAAAATGTACAAAATACACTAAAAACTTTCCCCTGGTCCACAGATTCATTTGATGATGTTTTGATATGTGTAAGCACACCAAATCCATAGAATAGGGCAACAGTTATTATATGAGAACTGCAGGTGCTCATGGCTTTGGACAAACCTTTACCTGATGACATCTGAATGATATTAAAAAGAATCAAAGCATAGGACATTAAGATAATGATGCTGGATGCAATGACTACCATGCTGACAACAACAGAACTCACAAGCTCATTGGCATAGATGCTGCTGCAGGAGAGCTGGAGAAGGGCAAGATATCACACATGTAGTGGTTGATGATGTTAGAATCACAAAAGTTCAGCCTGATCATAAACCCTGTGTGAACCATGGCTCCAGCAAACCCCATCAAGTAAGAACCAAACATCATCAGGGAACATCTCCTAGGAGACATGATGACCATGTACAACAGGGGTTGGCAGATGGCTACATAGCGATCAAGGGCCATGGCTGTCAGGACATAGCATTCAGAATGGCAAAAAGGCAGAAGAAAAACAGCTGAGTCATGCATCCCGTAAAAGAAATTCTGTTCTTGTCTAAGACAAAACTCATTAATGTTTTGGGAGTAAAGACAAATGAATAAAATAAATCAATGAAGGACAGATTAAAGAGAAAAAAGTACATGGGAGTCTGCAAGTTTGAATTCAGGAAAATGAGACTCATTAAACTCAAGTTTCCCACCACAGTGGCTACAAAGTTCACTAGAAAGATGACAAACAGGGGCATCTGGAGCTCAGGTTTCTCTGTCAGTCCAGTGAGAATGAATTCGGTCACTGAAGAGTCATTCCCCATAGTCATTTGTGTCACCAGTACATCTGTAGAAACAGTAGGAAAGGGGCACATTAACAGGGACCTCTGTCACTGACTCCAAAAGGACAGCTAGAGCCAGTTGTTACTCATTCATGGTTGTCTTCATTCACTGAGCATAATATTCAAAGAACATTTCTTCTCACTCCTCAGAAATCCCTATTTTTTCTTTTCCTATCTATGATGAGCATCTACTCTGATAAAACACTGACACAATTCCTAAAGTCTTTAAACAATCATTTCTTCCAGTCTCTTTAATCTTCATTAAGGATTAGGAATAGAAGAGAAATAAACCATCACTGTCTCCTGAACCCATGATTCATATAGCTTGAGATTTAGGGGATGTTAAAAAGATAAAGATGATTGGTGAAACACTAACTTCTACTCACCTGAATGTGTCACTGCTCTTGGACCACACAGGCCCTTTCACGTCAAATGTCCTAAAGGAACTAAGTTTCTGATAATGAGGGCATACTAGTTATCAATACAAAACTGACTCTAACATCCTAAAATATCTATGCCAGGGAAATGACATGATTCACTTTAAGGATTTCTGTCAAGTTTTCTTTATGCACACTAAGGCAATAACAATCTCATATGTGCATCTAATACATCATTTCACTCAAGTGAGACCTATATAACCAAGCATTCTTGGAAAATATATTAAAAACTGTATGAGTCAGGATTCTCTAGAGTCACAGAACTAATGGAATGAATATATATGATGTATAACATTTATATATTATATAAGGAATTAACTGGAATGACTTACAGGCTTCAGTTCAACAATGGCTACTTATGAGTGGATAGTCCAAGAATCTAGTAGCTGCTCAGTCTGACAAGGCTGGGTATCTCAGCTAGTCTGCTGGGATCCTAAAGAAGGAATGGATTTGATGACAAGTCAAAGATAAGGAGGTGAAAAGTGAACCCTTGTTTCTTCCATTATCTTTATATAGGCTTCCAGTAGAAGGTGTGGCCCAGATTAAAGGTATGTCTTCTGGCCTCAATATCTGGATTAAAGGCATGTATCTTCCTGCCACAAGATCTGGATCATAAGTATGTCCTCCATTTCTGGATTATAGTTCATTCCAATTATAGTCAAATTGACACCCAATAATAACCACCAGAGAAGTATAGAAAATTATTCTCTCCTTGGTGACACCTTTCAGGTTGAGTGAGTCCCTTTAGGGTAGAAGTAACAGAATATGTATTTATATCATGTAGCATGGATATAAACACTGTCTCTTTTGAGACTCAAAGTTCTACTTAGTTTGTGATTTCCCACCAGAAATACCTCATTCCCTGAGCAGAGTATTAGGTAGTTCCCTTCAGGATTTTACTCATTATGCCCTGAACAACTCACCAAGAAAAAAATTCAGGGACATACTCACTTGTCATTTCCAGTAATTTTCTAGAAATCCTTGCAATTGATCAGTAACTATTAGTTCATAGATGACCATTCTACAAAAGAAAAAAAAAAGTTGTGGAGCAAAAAGATTGGGAAGAAAGAACTAGGCACTCAAAGTCTGAGTTTAAATCCAGATTTTCCTATTTCTTAAGAATGAAACTATATATCAAAGCTGTAATTTTCTGGCCTTGTTAAATTTATTTTCCTATCCATAATTGGGTGGATATCTGCAACATACAGCTCATGAAAGAGGATCTGGGATATGGCTCAAGGGAGAAACCTTGCTTTTCACACATAGGTCTACAGGTCTAACTTGAGCACTGTAGTAATGGTAATGATAGTAATATGAATCAAGACGAAGAGCTTGTATCATATTATTGTTTTAATGAAATTCAATGATCCACATAATGTAGCATGTAAGACTGTCCTAGATGTATAAAAAAGGTGCAATCCCCCTTCCCTGTTCCATATCTTTATACAGATAAACCAGGGTTTCTCATCCTCATCACATGGACATTCAGAGGAAGGAAATATATGCTGTGTTGCTCTCCAGGGTAAACTGAATGAACGTCATCCCTTAACCCTGCTCATTAGTGTATGCCAGTATTATAATCCACATCATTGCCACCAACACGCCAGTTGTGGCTAATTAAACCTGTCTAGATATTCTAATATATTCCACGGGCACTGTTGAGACTTAGAAAATGGTGTGCTCGAAACAAAAAAGCCCTTCTGGCTTTTAAGTTTTCTGCTAAGTAACTTGATGATATTCTAATAGAACATGCCTCGTAGGTCACTCGAACTTTTTCTAATGCAGACATTGATACTCTTTCAGGATAAATCCTCTAATAAAATAGACCATTATAACAAAGAACTTACTTAAGTTAAGCTGTAGAATATGGAATCACTCCCCTCTGAATCAACCAGAAAATAGAAATACTATTCCATGTGTGAGTCAGCTGACCATTAAGAAATTGTATTACCTTCTCTATCTTAGAGTGAATCAATAGGCCTCCATTCTAGAAGGAGTCTTGGCATGTATTCAGGATGAATGAGTATGACACAAATGGAACAAGAAGAATCAGAATAGACAGATTAGCCAGATTTCATATTTCAAGTTGCTAATTAGTTCCTACTTTTTGTCCAATCACACTTATACATAGCTTTTCAGTCTCTTTCAGTCTTAGCCATAACATTGGACTATTTTCTTTGATCTCTAAGTTTTTGGTTTCTATTCACCTATTTCATGCAAAATCTTGAACAATTTTATCTACCATATTTGTCTTTTATTAATCTGTCTGTTGTTTTAAGAATGTTAGACTCTGTCCACAGGTACACTCTCTGCATCTTAGCATTGAAGAATCTGAGCTGAGGATTGCAAATCCAAGGATATATAGTGAACCACTTTTGTCTTGTTTTGTTATTTAAAAAAGGAAAACAAAGGAATTTAAAAAGAAGAGAGAAGGACAGACTGGGCAAAGGAAAGAATAGTTCATGACTTCATAATGGCTGTGGCAGGGGATAAGGATCACCTCTGTCCATTTTTACTATGATTAAATTGTCCAAGTGAGTCACTAGTCTAACAGTACGTCTAAAGTCCACATAGTTGTATCCTCAATACATGACTAGGGTGGTTAGGTAATAAAGAAAGGAAAAACTCACAGATATACATACAGAAAAGCTGAGATTGGATGGATCAGGCACTCTAATGGGGATGCACCAGAAATAGCCTGGAAACTCAGCTCCTTTATTCTATACATCTGAATCAAGGATGTAGCTGTACTACTTATACTGTATTGCTATGAAGAGACACCATGACCAAACTAACTTATAGGAGAGTTTTTCAGACTTAGAGTCCAATAGGGCTAGAGTTTGTGAGCATCATGGTGGAGAGCACAGCACAGGGCAGGCAGGCATGGTGCTGTGACAGTAGCTGAGAGACTGTACCCTTATCCTCAAATAGGAGGCAAAGAGAGACTGGGCCTGGGATAGGTTTTAGAAACCTCAAAGCCCAACCCCAGTGACACACATCCTCCATCAAAGCTACACCTCCTAATTCTTCCCAAGCAGTTTAACCAATTGATGACCATGCATTCAAATGTATGAGTCTATGAGGGCCATTCTTATTCAAATTACCATAATGAGTTCATTGTATATAGCTGAAGGAAGAGGCAGTTTTATTCCATAAGACTGAACAAGGAAATGAGTTTAGCTAACCTCACAAGGAGGTTTCTGTAGAGGGCATTCTCAGACTGTAAACATCTAGGAGGAGGAAGTTGTAGCTGATACTTTCTGTACATATCCATACACAGACCATGGCAAGTCTATGCCATTTCTTTGAGATTGACTCTTAGAAGGTTTGCCATTTCCCTGGGTTTAAGGCATTCATGTACTTGATATGGCTGTATTCTTGTCAACAACAGGCATTCACTCAGAAAGTCATCTGCTTCCCACACTCTAAAGCCTGGACTGCTACTATGTCCACCTCCCAGACCAGTCTATTTTGTTTCTATTGGTATGCTCAAAGTTCAAACTTTTTTATGATGGTCAGGATTCTCTTGCACCCTTCTTCATTTCTTCTGTTGTTTTCACATCATCCAGGCAGCTGGTGAACAATATAACGTTAATATCTCCCTTTCTCACTATCTTCACCTGGCCTCCAAAACCAAGAGGAACTGCCTCCTTGAAAGGTGGAGTGGCCTCTCACTTGTACAAACTTGTGGGCTCTTTCTTATGTTTGAGGTATTCTGTCTGATTCTAACTTGGTCTCTTACCAGTCACTTACTCTTACTAGTAGTCTCTTACTAGCACTGTATGTATACACAACCTTTTCTTGATGTCTCCTGCCACTATTATTTTAACTAGGAATTCAATTATATCAATATTCTTGTTACTATTGTCAAGTATTTTAAATTATTGGAAATTGTTCATTCATCATTACTAGGGTTGCTTTGATTTCCATAAATTAATTTTTTTGTTAGTTTTCATTCTATACCCTGTGTTTCTCTAATTTCTTCTCAACTTCTCCTCAGTTTTTATGACTCTCCTTTGGGGAATTTTTGGCCCATTCATATATTGATGGACTGTCTTCTGTGATACAAATCTGAAATGTTGAAATCTCTCATAATCACTATATTATATTAAGGAGCACATTCATGTGACCTAGGTATATATTTATTGAGGCACTTTTCTCCTTAATTCTTAGAGATTTTTTTTTTTCATTTTCATACAAGAGACCCTCCCCTAGGTTTTTGCCAATTCTACATGGGATGGTTGTTCCTTTTTTAGAACCTCTGCTTTTTGAGCACTGTAGTCCAGAACTTTATCTTTTTTATGTGCTACATATTTTTTTCTATTTTCCAATCACTTTACACAATAAAATAAAAAGTCAACATTTTGTTCTGGGCCATTTAAATTTGTCTTATTTTGTTTTTTATTTTTAAGTTCAGTTATACATCTGTGTCAATAATGTAATAAAGGATGAAAACACAGACTTCCTCTTGAAGGAATTTGACCAAGAGCAAGCCTAAATTTGAATTCACCACTTTGCTCCCTGTGTCTTCTGTCTGCCCATAGATTATGACTACTGGTCTAGTTGTAGTCTGTCTACTAAGTTTATCTATCTGCTGTCTGACTGCCCTAATATCTCTTCCTAACTAAGGGTTTTGCTCTGTAGTTTTTGAACAACATAGAAAGTCTGGCATGAGAAAGAGACAAAAGATTCTTTAGAGAAGCACGTAACAGAATTTTAGAGTAGAAGTCATTTTATTGACTCTCCCCAACTCACTCAAAATAGTAAAAATAACCTCAAAGAGGCATTATCAAGCTACACCTTGTTTTCAAATTGTATGGTAGATACTTATTTTGTAAGTTTGCTCCCAACATTTTGTCTGCTTTTAGCAAATGACTATCACAACACATACTTACACACATGTTACTCTGAGTCAGGGGCCTATAAGAATAAATTTTGGTCATAGACATAGAAGAATTAATAACCAACATCAAAGCTATGCATTAGCTTAAGTTGTAAAGGCTGAAGACAGAAAATTCAAACCAAATACGGTGGCTTGTTACATTGTTCTCTTAATTGCAGGTTAAACAAACAAACTGAATATACAACAAGATATCAGTCTTAGCTCTTAAATGACATCAAGATGTATAATTAACTTGGTATGAAGCCCAGTCTCTGAATGCAAAATATATTTTCATAAAATTGTATCACTATGTACATACTAATGGGAAAGTCCACTATGACAGTCACTATGACAATCAGTACAGAGGGTCCTCAAAAATACTAAAAATAGTACTACTACAATCCCCTGTCCTGGGGAATGGGACATGAACAAAACTTCATGCAGGAACACCCTGCATAAAAACCACTGGTAAACAAAGAATATGAAGACAATGTGGAACTGTACTGAGACAGCAATATCAAGATTAGTGAGACCTGATGTCTGATCGAGTGTGACATATCACTTAGAAAGAAAAGGAGGCTGTCAACCCACAATGACCTGAGATCTAATGCTTAAGATTCCTACTTTATTTTTATTTAAAGGATCCTATTATATGTATGTATACACTCCTATTTTTCAGATGACTCAACAATTTATCCTGTCTTCAAAAATAAGGCTTTTTAACATATATGCCATTATGTGTGTGCATGAGTTTCATGTATAATGACCTAGTTCCTATGACTTGTAGTTAACCTTGACTTCTTGGGCATAATTGCTTTTCAATGAGTGAATAAGTAAATTAATATATAACAATGGTACAATTTCACCAATAAAATCCTTTCAAAATGAAGGTATATTTGTGTGTATTTAATGCTTTCTGATACTACATCCTTTATAGTAAACACATATATTTCCATAATTTCTTTTGAATATGCTATTATTCTAATATATTTATGATAAATGTGACAGAAGTATATTTCCATTTATATTATAATTTGAATTGATCTTGCAATTTTAAAATTAAATATGGTTTTTCATAGATATATATATATATAAATCTAAATGCCTGAGTTAATTCCATATGTGTGTTAGCACAAATTCAACCAACTTAATTTTAATAACAGAAAACCCAATAGCTATGATCAGTTGCTTGCATAGATATTAGCAATGGCAGATGCTGGAACCACCAGCAGGCCATCATCAACATTGAGAGGTTGTTAAGCCAGGAAGAGTAGACACACCTACAATCTCATTGCTCAAGGGATTAACTTCATGGCCACCCTGGGCTACAAAATACAATCCTGTCTCAACGAAAAACAAAACTAAAATAAGCAGTGGGGGGCTACTGAGTATCAAATACATACTGACTTCAGAAAGTTAAGTGAAAAAAAACTGCTCACTTATATCCCTTAAAATGATATTTAAACACAATATGTAGTACTTTTAAAATGCATATCATTTATTTAATGTATACCACAGCAGTTTTAATATTAGTTCTAAGACTGAAAGGACAAGGACTCAAAACTTAGAGAATCTGGACTCAAAACCAGGCCATTTCCCCTGATCTTTCCATTTAACACACTTAACTGAGCAGGTGGGGAGAGAGAGACATAATCAAGGGACATCCAGCTAACTCCTGCTGTTGCCTCAATGACATCTAGTAACAGCAAAGAAACATCACCTCTCCTAGTGGACATGAAAATATTTGTCATTAAAATTTGTTGTTTCATCAATTTCACTATAGATTCGTTATAAATGAACATGGACTGAGCTTCAGAATTCAGAGGAAAGAAGAAAAGGAAATCCATTGTATGTTTGATATCACCTGAATTTTTTTTATTTTACAATACAATTCAGTTCTACATATCAGCCATAGATTCCCTTGTACTCCCCCTCCTGCTCCCCTCCCTTCTTCCCATCTCACCCCCCATTCCCACCTCCTCCAGATCAAGGTCTCCCCCGAGGACTGGGATTGACTTGGTAGACTCAGTCCAGGCAGGTCCAGTCCCCTCCTCCCAGGTCTAGCCAAGTGACCCTGCATAAGCCCCAGGTTTCAAACAGCCAACTCATGCAATGAGCACAGGACCCAGTCCCACTGCCTGGATGCCTCCCAAACAGATC
Source organism: Peromyscus leucopus (assembly GCF_004664715.2). Taxonomy (NCBI): domain Eukaryota; kingdom Metazoa; phylum Chordata; class Mammalia; order Rodentia; family Cricetidae; genus Peromyscus; species Peromyscus leucopus. The sequence goes on along the minus strand of NC_051069.1, from coordinate 34,923,951 downwards.
AAGCCAATCAACTATCTCACCCATTCAAAGGGCCTGATCCAGTTTGGGGCCCCTCAGTCATTGGTTCATAGTTCATGTGTTTCCATTCATTTGGCTATTGGTCCCTGTGCTTTATCCAACCTTGGGCTCAACAATTCTCGCTCATATAAAACCTCCTCTTTCTTGCTAACTGGACTCCTGGAGTTCCACCCGGGGCCTAGCCGTGGATCTCTGCATCCAGATCCCTCAGTCATTGGATGGGGTTTCTAGCATGACAATTAGGGTGTTTGGCCATCCTATCACCAGAGTAGGTCAGTTCTGGCTGTCTCTAAACCATTGCCAGCAGTCTATTGTGGGGGTATCTTTGTGGATTTCTGTGGGCCTCTCTAGCACTTTGCTTCTTCCTATTCTCATGTGATCTTCATTTACCATGGTCTCCTATTCCTGGTTTTCCCTCTCTGTTCTTGATACAGCTGGGATGATATCACCTGAATTTTTATTGTGCTTCTTAACATTCATTCTTTTTTTCTTACAATGAACTGATTCAACTTCATTTAATAATTATTCTTTAGAATTATATGCACGTTTTTCTGCTCCATCCTTTCCCATAGCATTCATCACTTTCCCTAATCATTCCAGACCATCATAAAGATTGTTCCTGCATCTAAATGCTGTTCAGTCCATCCTTGTGCTTAAATGTTGATCAGGCATTTTTGCCTTCAGTCAGGTCACCTGCCACCTACAAAAGAGCCCTTCCTACCAGCCAACCCCAAAAAGAAGGCAGTTGTTATCAGTACAATTACATTTGTTCAAGACATTGTGTATTATTTTTCTGACACAAACTCACAGAAATAAAAATTATTTTTTACCATGTTCCTAGTCTGTAGCCTCTGAGATCAGAGGCATCACAGGCATCTTCACCATCTGCACAGCTATATTTTTATTTTAATTTTTTTATCCCTCACAAGGAAGTTGTACAATGCAAATCCACAGGAGAAAAGAAGTCCGAAGAGTAGGCAAGAGTCAAAGTCATACCTGCTCTCAGTTAGGATTCCCATAAAAACATCGACTTAAGAGCCACAACATTTACACAGAGGACCTGGTGCACACCCCTGCAAGACACATGCTTGTCCCATTCAGGCTCTCTGAGCCCATAGGTGCCCTGTTTAGTTCATTCAGTTACCAGTATTTTCTTGGGGTCTTCTGTCCCCTCTGATGCCTACAATCCTCCTGCCCCTCTTCTTCACTGAGCTACTAGGAGAGGGACCAGATGAAGAGCTCCAATTTAGACTCTCTCTCCACATAATATCTGGCTGTATTATCAATGTTTGACTAAAATACACATATCTTGATATCTAAAATAAGATACATGCTCAGTTTACATTTGTTACTTCATTAAACTGCATCATTGTATGTAGAATTCTGAGAGAGAATGAAAGTGGATTTTTTTAATTTTTCTTTATTAATAAATTTTCCACTCACTCTACATACCATCCACAGATACAACCTTCTCCCTCCTCCCACCCCCCAGCCCTCTCACCCAAGCCACCCCACATCTCCACATCCCCCAAGTCAAGGTCTCCCATGGGGGGTCAGCAGAGCCCAACACACTGAACCTCGGCAGGTACATGCCCCTTCCCATTGCACCAAGGCTGCTCAAGGCGTCACACCATAGGCACCACATTCCCAAAAGCCTGCCCATGCTTCAGAGATGGATCCCAATCTCCCTGCTTGGGATCCCCCCAAACTTGTCGAGCCAAACAACCATCTTCCATATGCAGAGGGCCTAGTGCAGTCCGATGGGGGTTCCACAGCCACTAGTCTACAGTCCATGGGCTTCCACTAGTGTGGCCAGTCATCTCTGCAAGTCTTCCCATCATGATATTGACGTCCCTCACTTGCAGAATCATATCTCTCTCATCAATTGGATCCCTGGAGCTCAGCCTGGTGCCTAGCCGTGGATCTCTACATCTGCCTTCATCAGTCACTGGACAAAGGCTCTATGACGACAGTTAGGGTATTCACTAGACTGGTCACCAGAGTAGACCAGAGCAGAGACACCCTCTGGACCACTGCCAGCAGTCCAAGGTAGGATCATCTTTGTGGATTCCTAAGAGGCTCCCCAGCACCCTGCCTCTTCGTTTTCTCATGATGTCCTCATTTATCATGGTATCTCCCTCCCTAGCCTCCCACTCTGTCCCTGGTCCAGTTTGACCCTCTCACTTCCCTCTGTTCTCATCCCTCACTCCTTGCCTTCTGCCACACCCCCACACTCAGTCCACTCATATAGATCTCATCCACTTCTTCTCTGGCTTATCCATGTGTCCCTCCTAGGGTCTTTCCCTGTTAGCTAGCCACTCTGGAGCTGTGGGTTGCAGTCTGACCATCCATTCCCTCACATCTAGTAATCACTTTTAAGTGAATACATACTATGTTTGTCCTTCTGAGTCTGGTTACCTCACACGGGATGATATTTTCTAGTTCCATCCATTTGCCTGCAAATTTCATAAGATCATTGTTTTTTTTTTTTTTTTTTAAAGCTGAGTAGTACTCCATTGCTTATATGTGCCAAAAGTGGAAATTATTAAAGGGAAAAAAACTGACTGCTAATAAATGAAGATTATTTGGTTTACTTGAGTAAAAGAGGAAATTCTTAAAAACCAAAAAAAAAAAAAGAGGAAATTCTTCTACCGATAAATAGTAAATTTGCTTAGTTAAATTCTACCCATTGAAGACATAACAGGTCCATATATTCACATACTTACCGTCAAGACCATGAGGGAAAAACCTGATATAGGGTCCCTTTAGCCTGAATGATCTAAAGAGTTTCATTTAAAGTCTTCAAGCACTGGAATTACAACAAACTAATCCTTCAACTGCTCTTTCCCAAACTGATTTAAGACTAAAGAGAAAAGATCAGAGTGAAAAGGGAATTTCCTTCCTTATTTGAACCTTCTAAACAACAAAGGAAATTTTGAAATGGACTCTCCTACAAAGATCCCCAGAGGGGTACTAACTGAATAAATGACACATTGTCTTTAATACTACTGAAATTTTTGTCTTGGTGGTATAGCAACATATGACTTCTAGATGTGCCCTAGTCAAAGATCTCACAGTTGTGGTTAAGATATTGATCAGTGGAAGAGCACTTGCCTAGCATGCAAGAGGGCATGAATATTATTCCTCAAACACAAACTGCAAAGATATTCAAAATGTATATGTAAAAGATCTCATGACCTTTTTGTTTCTGAGTATAATATCATCCAGTGCTTTGTACTTAAGTCCTTGTGATTTCTGCTACCTCCACACGAATCACCTAAGGATGATGTAGAATCTCATCTCTATGGCTCCCTCATTCCTAGATTGGCAGTGTACGTGTGACACCATGATGCAGACAATGGACACATAGAGAAGCCAATTCCAACCCCCACTGCCAACTGCAGCCAGCCAGCAATGGGATGGCTAGGGACTGGTTGGACCTGTTTTTCTGGGGCACACTCGAGTTGGAAGGCCTGCCCCTTTTCTGAATGGAGGACAAGTGGAACCACACACCAGACTCCTATCTAGGCCCTCATGAACCCCAAGGGCGCCATGGTGCACACTCAGGACTCTTCAGAGCTTGCTTTCAGCCCCAAAGTGCTCCTGGCCCAGAAACACTCAGGAGCTAATAAATGCCTTGTCAGAAAAAAAAATCCTTGTGATTTTTAAGCCTAAAGTGTACTGTACGAGTAGACTGGTACAAAAATGTGTTCTTCACTTTTCAATAATGACAAAACATACATATGCTTTTAGAAAGTTATAGAATAAACTATGCATTCTACCCTGAAAGGATGACGAGTTAATCATCCTTCACTTATTTACTTCTGAAATTTCCTTGATATTTAACTTAATTTTAAATAGTGTTAAATAATTTTAATGCTACACTGCCCTTACCATTTGGTAGTTTTTTTTTTTTAATGTTATTTTAGTTGTTGTAGCCATTGAAGTTTTTCAATACTGTGGGCCAAATCCAGGACCCATGCATGTAATCAAATGCTCTGCAAATGAGCTGGTTCTCTCTGTAGTTGTAAACCTCAAGCGTCCTAAGATTAACTTCCATAACAAATACCGATTCCACTTAGGCAAACATCCTTTTCTTCAAAGTTTTTCTCAGGGCAATGTGGACATCCTTATTCCTTATACTGTAGATGAAAGGATTCAGCATTGGACCCACAACTGTATAAAAAATGGTAGATACTTTATCTTCATCCACAGATGCACTAGAAGGTTTAAGATACATGAATGCTGCAGCACCAAAGAAAAAAGAAACAGCTATTACATGGGAGCCACAGGTACTGAAGGTTTTTGACCTACCCTCTGCAGAATGGATGCGAAGGATGTTGGAAAGGATCAAGGTGTAAGAAATAAAGATAGTCAGGCTGGGCACTGTTACATTGATACCCACAACAACGAAAAGCAACAATTCATTGATGGTAGTACTTGTGCAGGAGAGCTTCAGGAGAGGAAGTACGTCACATACATACTGATTGATGATGTTGCCATCACAGAAGACAAGTCTCAGCATGCTACCAGTATGGGCCATGGCTTCCACAAACCCCATCACATACACACCCACCATCATCAAGTGGCAGACCTGATGGGACATGGTGACCTGGTAAAGCAGGGGTTTGCAGATGGCAGCATATCTGTCATAGGCCATGGCTGTCAAAATGTAGCATTCATCAATCACAAAGAAGCAGAAGAAAAAGAGCTGAGTCATGCACTCAGCATGGGAGATGATGTTCTGCTTCACAAAACTCACCAGCATTTTGGGGGTTATGACAGAGGAGTAGCAGAGGTCTGTGAAGGCAAGGTTGAAGAGAAAGTAATACATAGGGGTGTGCAAGTGAGCGTTCAAAATGATCAGAACAATCAAACCCAGGTTCCCCACCATGGAGACCACATAGATTCCCAAGAAGAGGAAGAAGAGAGGCAGCTGGAGCTCTGGCTGCTGTGTCAAGCCCAGAAGGATGAACTCCTTCACTGAAGAGTCATTTTCTGAGGCCATTCTTCTCAGGATCATATCTGAGAGAACAGTAACATTAAATAGTAACGTTAAAATGAAATCCCAGGCTTCTTCAACATACCCCATTAAAATGAGACTAAGAACCAGAACCAAATGATAAAATGAAGTGCACACTTCTCTGTACCTCTGTTTTTTTACAATTTTGGAGTTCATTTATAGAAATAACCACAAATAAACGGAAGGCCATTTCTTTGAGAATAATATTCAGGTCACCAATGACAATTCTTGGTTCTACAGCATCACTGTTCTTCTATCTTGACAATCAACCTCCCTATTCAGGCTTAGTGGTCAGCTCAAAAAAGAAGAGACAAGGCACATCAAAGACTCCTGGATTGCTCAGAGTTGGTTTGGAAGGAAAAAAATCATGCATCCAATTCATTGCTTATCTTTGTGCATGGGGAACTCACAAGTCACCTTAGTAACTTTTCTACTCTGCTCCCACAGAGGGGCAGGTACACATGTCACAGGTGAGCTGTAAGGTGGATAGCCTAGAAACAATGATGTTTTCTGTTGTTACTAGGTTTACCTTTTTCTTGGTGAGGGTAATTCTTTTTTCCTGGGTAATCCAGAGCCCTCATTCTTCTTGATTCTGAAATCCATGAGCTGTAGTACATGATTTCCAGTGGTGACTTTTCCCAGAATGTTTTCTTTATCACAGGGGTTGATAAAAAAAAATGTCTACTGATGTCACAAGAGTCACCTGGTAATGACTCAAGAGGGTTTTATGAGTTTGTAATCTTAGGGACCTAATTAAAAATTGAAAAGTTTATGTTTACCAGGCATTTTCCCCCAGAGATCAGGCTTTGTTGCCATGGTGCTTACAAACTAGTTCAAGAATAATGATGACATTTGCTTATTGGAGGTATACACTATTGTTTTGTTTTGTTGTTATTGTGTGAGAATTTTATACACATACACAATGTGTTTTGATGTAGTTTATTCATGATTTGTTTCTCCTCTGATTTTCTTCATCCTCTGACCATTATTTCTTCCTAGCTTCATCTTTTCAATTTCTTTAACCCACTGACTCTAGTTGTCACTACCTGTATTATATGAGTATAGAGTCACCTACTTGAGAGTAGGTAGCCTCTTAGGGGCTGCATCCTAGAAACTAACCATGTTTCCCACACTAGCCATTAACTGCCAATAGTTCCTCAGCTAGAGGTAGATTATATTACCATGCCCCTACCTTACATTCTTGGATTTTCAGGCTTGATTTTACAGAGATCTTATGCATACTATTATAACCATTGTGAGATCCTTGGGTACATCTTTAAAACCTTGTTTTGATGTAGTCACCTATCACTTGCAGCTCTTACAATCTTTTCAGCCCTACTTCCCTTATGATCCCTGAGACTTGGTAAAAGAGGTATGATGTGGAGGTCCCAGTTTGGAATGAGCATTCACAGTCTCTTATTCTCTACCTGTTGAGAAACTGTAGATATGTATTAATCACCATCTCTGATAAAGGTTGAGATATGCACTAATCAATGGATATAACAAAGAGTCATTCAGAGTCAGTTTACAAGTATATCCATAGCAGAGTAACAGTCATAAGTACTTCCCTCAGGACTATGACCTTTCTAGATTCAGAAGTTCAGTGCAAGAACCATGCTAGAACTGAGCTTTTCTGTGGAGCAAGCCTGAAATCCAATCTAAAAGTGGTTGGTGGTTGATTACTCCTACAACATTCATGACAATATTGCACTGGTGGGTGTGTTCTGCCAGGTTAGCCATCACTGTAGCTCCCATGAATCCTACCATAGTGAATTTGATTATTGCATTTTTCTTCAATAACATGTATAGACTTTTAGCACTATAAAAGCTAGACAATACCAGATTCCCTTCCCAATTTCTTACACAAGACTTGACCAACTTTTAAATATGTATCATTATTCAAATAATGATACATACTGCTATCTCTTTAACTGCACAAAATAGTTGAGAGACAGCTGGCAAGAAAATAATAGTTTCTCATCAGGCTTTGAATCATGCTGAGGGAAATTAATGCTTAGGAAAACATTATGTAATGGCAGTAAAATTATCACACTGCTTTTCAGGTTGGTGTGTTTTAGTTAATGGTTTGGAATTTGGAATTGAATGTAGGTGGACATGATCTAAGTCCATTTTTTAAATATGAAATTACCAAAGAGTAAAAGAAGCAAATACAAAAAGTGGACATATGCAGACATAGAAATGTTTTTTAATTTGCATATGTTTATTGTATACATTGGGTTTCATAAGGACATTTCCATACACATATGACCCCATTCATATCCTCTCCCCTTTCTCATCCACTCAAATATATTATGAACTTTGACCATATTTACTTTCTATTTCCCTCTTTTGCGTGTGTGTTTTATTTATTAAGAAATTTTCTATTCATTTTACATACCAACCACAAATCCAACTCTCATCCCTCCTCCCGCTCAGCCCCAGCCATTTCCCCTAATCCATCCACCTTTCTCTCCTCTGAAAATATAAGACCTCCCATGGGGAGTCAGCAAAGCCTGGTACATTAGGTTGAGACAGGTCCAAGCTTCTCCTATGGTGAGACACCTTGCACAGAAATATTTTTCTTACTTCTGCTACATAATAGGCTACTAGATAGACACCAGCTTTGTTTCTCCATGTTATTACATGAATATATGGTGTCTTCTGAAATTGCGTCTAATCATCAAGTTTGGGATAATCAAGAGCAGTGTCAATAGTAATATCTGTAATATCTGGGGATTTATGGGGCACAATTAGATAACAACTCAAAAACAGGTAGTTCATTCCTGGTTCTAGGTTTTATTTGATAGCTTGTGGGGTCTAGCAGGAACGCTGTCTCCAAATGATATTGTATTTCAACTTAAACTCATTTTAAACATGAAGATATTTCAAGAACTTGTACAGTAGTAGTTTACACGTGACTTTCAAAAAAGTCTTTAGTGTTACTTCTCCCCCTCAAACTCCCTCCTCTACTCTGCCCTTCCATCTCCTGCCAAACCCTATCTTTCCTGCTCTGGTATTCCCCATTCATCTTTCAAAACACCTGTGCTCCAGTGTTGCCTACATTTTATTCCTGCCCATTTGGAAACTCTCAAAGAGAAAAGCATGAAAACCTGTCCTGTATACTATGGTTTCTCCATACTTTCTATCACTAGATGAAATCTTATACTCTTGTTTATAATGTCTGCTTTCTTATATATTGCGCACTCATGTTGCTTAATCTAAGTCCATAACATCAAAGTGATATTGGCTGTTCTCTTCTAAAGCACTTAAAACAATTAAAGTTGACATATTCCGGGGGTTCTCATTAAATATATATGTATATATAGAAATAATGAATTGTGGAAAATCTAAAAGAAATGGAAAATTTTCTGGATAGGTACTACATACCTAAGTTAAATCAAAACCAGATAAACTATTTAAGTAGTCCAATAACCCCTAAGGAAATAGAATCAGTCATTAAACTCTCCCAACCAAAAAAATCCCAGGACCAGATGGTTTCAGTGCAGAATTCTACCAGATCTTCAAAGAAGAGTTAATACCAATACTCTTTAAATTGCTCCACACAATAGAAACAGAAGGAACATTACCAAACTCCTTCTATGAGGCTACAACCCTGATTCATAAACCAAATAAAGACACAACAAAGAAAGAGAACTACAGACTGATCTCCTCATGAACACTGATGCAAAAATACTCAATAAAATACTGGCTAACAGACTCCAAGTACACATCAAAACAATTATCCACCATGATCAAGTAGGCTTCATCCCAGGGATGCAAGGGTGGTTCAATATATGAAAGTCTGTCAATGTAATACACCATATAAACAAACTCAAAGAAAAAAACACATGATCATCTCACTAGATGCAGAAAAGGCATTTGACAAAATCCAACACCCCTTCATGATAAAGGTCTTGGAGCAATCAGGAATACAGGAAACATACCTAAACATGATAAAGGCAATTTACAGCAAGCCAAGAGCAAAGATAAAATTAAATGGAGAGAAACTAAAAAGCGATTCCACTAAAATAAGGAACAAGGCAAGGCTGTCCACTCTCTCCACACTTATTCAATATAGTACTTGAAGTTCTAGACAGAGCAATAAGACAACATAAGGAGATTAAGGGGATACAAATTGGAAAGGAAGACGTCAAGCTTTCTCTATTTCCAGATGACATGAGAGTATACTTGAGTGACCCCAAAGAGTCAACCATGGAACTGACACACACCTTTAATCCCAGCACTCAGGAGGCAGAGGCAGGCGATTCTCTATGAGTTCGAGGCCAGCCTGGGCTACAGAGTGAGTTCCAGGAAAGGCACAAGCTACACAGGGAAACTCTGTCTCAAAAAACCAAAAAAAAAAAAAAAAAAAAAAAAATCAGTAGCCCTCCTATATACAATTGACAAACAGGCTGAAAAGGAAATCAGAGATGCATCACCATTACAATAGCCACAAATGATATAAAATACCTTGGGGTAACACTAACCACCCAAGTGAAGGACCTATATGACAAGAACTTTAAGTCCCTGAAAAAAGAATTTGAAGAAGATGTCAGAAAATGGAAAGATCTCCCATGCTCATGGATAGGCAGGATTAACATAGTAAAAATGGCAATCTTACCCAAAACAATCTACAGACACAATGCAATACCCATCAAAATACCAACACGATTCTCACAGACCTGGAAAGAATAATACTCAACTTCATATGGAAAAACAAAAAACCCAGGATAGCCAAAAGAATAAAACAACATGTACAATAAAACAACCTCTGGAGACATCATGATCCCTGACCTCAAGCTCTAATATAGAGAGCTACAGTAATAAAAACAGCTTGGTATTGGCATAAAAACCGACATGTGGACCAATGGAATTGAATTGAAGACCCTGACATTAACCCGTACACCTATGAACATATAATTTTCAACAAAGAAGCCAAAACTGTACAATGGAAAAAAGAAAGCATCTTCAACAAATGGTGTTGGCATAACTGGATATCAACATGTAGAAGGCTACAAATAGATCCATATCTGTCACTGTGCACAAAACATAAGTTCAAGTGGATCAAAGACCTCAACATAAATTCAGTTACTCTGAACCTGCTAGAAGAGAAAGTAGAAAATAGTCTTGAACACATTGGCACAGGAGATCACTTCCTAAATATAACACCTGTAGCACAGACACTGAGAGAAACAATCAATCAATGGGACCTCTTCAAACTGAGAAGCTTTTGTAGAGCAAAGTACAGTCAACAAGGCAAAGCGACAGCCTACAGAATGGGAAAAGATCTTCACCAACCCCACAGCTGACAAAGGACTGATATCCAGAATATATAAAGAACTCAAATTAGACATCAAAATGCTCAACAGTCCAATTAAGAAATGGGCTGTGGAACTAAACAGAGAATTCTCAACAGAGGAAACGCAATGGCTGAAAGACATTTAAGGAATTGCTCAACATCCATAATTATCAGGGAAATGCAAATCAAAATGAATCTGAGATACCACCTTATGCCTGTCAGAATGGCTAAGATCAAAAACACTGAAGACACCTTATGCTGGAGAGGATGTGGAACTAGGGGAAATCTCCTCCACTGCTGGTGGAAATGCAAGCTTGTACCACCACTTTGGAAATCAATATAGCACTTTCTTAACACAGATATAACAAGACAGAATTTTTACAAACTCACATATCTTATTTTCATCTTTCTACTTCTTACTCTTAATTATCACCATCTCTATTAGAAAGATTCTCTTAACTAGACAGGAAGTACATACATCATTTCTAAAGTTTAGAGTTTATAGTCAGCTTTGTTATAAAGCACTGGGATTTAGTGAGTGTTGTCGTTTTAGAGTTGTGATACTTGTTGCTAGGGGGCTGTAACATTCTCGGGACAAAGCCACACCCCAAAGTTGCGAGTGGGCCTTTTTGAACCGGCAGAGATGCACTGTCAGCTTTCACTAAGAAGCCAATTGTGTCAGAGGCCAGCTCGTGTGTCACCTCTTCAGGGGCCTTCCCTTTTACCTCACTCTGTGGTTTCAGGCTGGCCTTGATTTGCAGCATCCCTCTTGGGTCAGCCTCAAGGGCTAGGATTACAGATCTGAGCCACCAAAACGAGCAAACAAACAGCTCCGCTGTGAACATCCTTCTGTAGAAAATAAACCTATCAGATGGAGAATGTCTTTCTGTACACTGTGAATATGTGTTCCTCTGACTGGTTGATAAGTAAAGTTTTGGCCTATGGCAAGGCAGCTTAGAGGCAGGCAGGAAATTCAAAGAGAGAGACAGGAAGAAGGCAGGGAGAGATGCCAGCGAGCCACCCAAGGACTACATGTAATAGGACGCAGGTAAAGCCACAGGACATGTGGCAATACATACATTAATAATTATGGGCTATTTTAAGATATAAGAGCTAGTTGGCAAAAGGCTTGAGCCATGGTCATGCAGTTTTAATTAATATAAGCCTCTGTGTGTTTAAGTGGGAATGCAGGGCCACAGGAACTTGGCAGGACCAGAAAAACTTCAGCTATACCTATCAAATAAGGAAATGCATATACAAAATTACTACAAAAATCAAGAAAGAAATCAGTTTGAGATAAAGAATACAAGCCATGGATTTTCTTGGATAGAAAAGATACATAAGAAAAAGTAGTAGGTGGTGTTGTCTTACATAAAAAAAGCTAACAGAAAAAAGGTCTTATTGCGATTTAGGAAATGGGCACCATTTTGGATACAAATGAATCAGTGATTGCCTCCAGACAAAGATGGTCACATGCAAATCATATTGCACAGCAGAAGGACAAGTGATACTATATAAAACTTGGTGATACTGTTGAAACATGAGAAGAAAGCAAAATAAATTAGTAAATCCTAGGTAATAAAAAAGATAAGAAATGAGAGGGAAACAGCAGATAGGTAGAAACAGATCTAAGAGAAATACACCTGAGTAGATCAGCTTGTGATTCTCTTCATGGTTCTCTTCACATCCTTGTTTTTGAGGCTGTAAATGAGCAGTTTCAGCATGGACACCAAAGAGGTATAAAAGACTGAGAAAATTTTGCCCTAGCCCCCAGTTTCAGCAAATGATGGTTTGACATAAGCAAGCAGCTCAGATCCGTAGAAGAGACTAACAGTTATAATGTGAGACCCACGGGTTCACATGGCTTTGAACCAAGCCTTACCTGATGACATATGAATGATATTAGAAAGGTTCATAGCATATGAGACTAAGATAATGAGACTAGATAAAGTGATAGCAGTACCCACCACAATGAAGCTCACAAGTTCATTGACATAGGTGCTACTGCAGGAGAGCTGGAGAAGAGGGAAGATGTCACACATGTAGTGGTTGATGATGTTAGAATCACAAAAGCTGATCCTGATCATACACCCTGTGTGAGCCATGGCTCCGGCAAACCTCATCAAATAAGAACTAAGCATCAGCATAAAACGTATTCCAGGTGACATAATAACCTTGTACAGCAGTGGCTGACAGATGGCCAAATAGTAATCATAGGCCATGGCTGTCAGTACATAACACTCTGAGCTCACAAAAAAGAAGAAAAACAGCTGAGTCATGCACCCTGTAAAGGAGATGGTGTTCTTCTCTAAAACAAAACTCATCAGCACTTTGGGGGTGAAAACAAATGAATAACAGAAATCAATGAAGGACAGGTTGAAGATAAAAATAATACATGGGAGTGTGAAGGTCTGAATTTAAGAAAATGAGACTCATTAAGCTCAAGTTTCCCATCACGGTGACTGTGTAATTCACAAAGAACAGAACAAATAAGGGCAGCTGGAGCTCAGGTTGGTCTATCGGTTCCATAAGAATGAACTTAGACACTGAAGAGTCATTTCCCATGGTCATTTGCTTCATATGTGACATCTGCAAGAATACGTCTAGAAATCAACTTTAACCAATAATGCATTTTTCACTCCAAGTGGAGAGCAAGATCAAGTTTAGTGATTTCCATGTATGAGTTCAGAGAACACATAGCTGGACCTCCAAAGAGTAAAACCTGTTCATGTTGATTACTAAGGAATCTCTATTTCCTTTTCCCCTACCCATAATATTTATCCACAAAAAAAGATGTCAACCAATGACTAGTGACTCAATGTAATTTATTCCTGTTCTTTTGTTATTTGCTAATAATTAGGGGTGAAAACAATAATGCTAAGGAGTCTTTTCTAAAACTCAAGATTCATGAAACTCTGAATTTCAAGGGAAATTGTCAAGACAAAACTTCAATGCTCACCATTGGTCACCTAGAAACTTTCTTGCTTTGGAAGCTCTTGGTAGCTTCTTTTTTTTTTTTTTTTTTTTTTTTTTTTTTTTTTTTTTTTTTTTTGGTTTTTTCGAGACAGGGTTTCTCTGTGTAGCTTTGCGCCTTTCCTGGGACTCACTTGGTAGCCCAGGCTGGCCTCGAACTCACAGAGATCCGACTGGCTCTGCCTCCCGAGTGCTGGGATTAAAGGCGTGCGCCACCACCGCCCGGCTGGTAGCTTCTTTTTTACTGTCTTAGGATATCCAAAGTTACTGGTAATGATATGGGTGATTGCAACCAGTACAGAAAATGTGTGACTCTCTAGAAGAGGTTTATTGTGGGAAATGACATTTCTCTAGAAGGTTCTTTCCACATACTCAAAGCAAAACAGCAATTTTACATGAGTCTCCAAATCACTACCTTACTCAAATGAGAATATGAAGGTCAAGTTTTCTGAGAAAAGTGTTTTAAGTACAGAAAACAATTCTCTTCTTTATTATATTCTTCCTGTGGGATGGGCCCCTTGAGGGTAAAAATTACTGAGTTTGTTTACATCAAATGCTATAAAACTAAGGTGAATCTTTTGAGATTCACAGTCCTATTTAGTTTCTAATTCCCATAAGGGAGTATCTAGTTCCCAGGGCAGAGTCAAGACTGGTCCCCTTTGTCATTCTCATTATGCTCTGCACAACTCTACAAAGGAGTGTTCAGAGAACTGCTCACTTGCCATTTGCAGCTTTCCTATGAGCATCATTGATTGCAGTAATAAATAGCAGACCACAGGTTTAAAACTCTACCAGACAGACAGATAGATAGATAAAACTACAAATAAATTTAGAGAGTGGAAACAGGCATTCACGTAATATGAGTTTACATCTAGGACTTTCCATTTTTTAACAGTGTAGATGTAGACTTCAATGACCCTTGTTTACATATAATCATATCTGCATAAGGGATCAGTACATATATTTTATACAGAAACATGCTCTAAGTTGCTTTTCTCATCATATGCATTATATCAAAACATATAACAGAAACAAAATAAGAGTAGAAACATTTATTTAGTCTCAGACTTTCGTGGGATTTTGGTCTATCTTTGCAGAGAAAGCACAGCAGTTGGAAGTAGTTCTATTTGATTGCAGCAGCAGGAACATGCAGAAACCACATCCTAAATAGAGTTGACCAGAATACAGAGAGCTTGGGCCAGAACCTCAAGACAATATAAACTTCAAGGCCTTCCATTGGTAATCAATGTTTTCTAGTGAGGCCAAACTCACCCAAAATAGTACAATCAGTTTAAGACTGGGTGGTGAAGCACCCAGATTTTAGAGGCCATTTTATATTCACAAGATAATGCTTTCTATCCATACTGCAGTAGACAATTACCCACAAGTGCTAGGTTGCTTTATATTTAATTCTCTACTCTTTCACATTAACATAAGTGATATTGGATTTTTAATTTCAAATATCTGTTACTCATATACAAAGCAACTGGATTTCATATATTAATTTGTATACTATCATTATTTTGATTGTTTAGTCATTTAGCTACAGGAGATGTTTTTTCATAGTTTTTATCAGTTTATTTGGATTTTTGACATGCTTTCATATCAGCAAAAAGAAGGAAATTTTAAAGCATTCTTCCTAAACTTCCTATATAGTAAATTGCAAATGTGTAAAGTTATCTTTCCACCAAGCAGCATGACTATGAGTATTGATTTGAAAGTCATCTCAGTAACAAAGCTGACAAAAACAATTATATATGCAGATATGAAACAACTAGAATACTCGTAAACTATTTTGAAAGTAAAGTAACACAAACTCTTCAGAAAATATCTTAAAAATTTTCAGCCAAGCCACACATATATGTAGCATCTAAGAAAACATTCTAAATTCATATATAAGTAGTCTGTAAACATATACATTGTGTGCTCAAAAGAAATCACTAAGTCCTTAAGAAAATGTTGTATATTCACTGAAATGTCATGAATTGTAGTAAAAAAAAAAAAAACCAGACAAACAAGAAAATATTTACAAACAAATATCACTAATAAAGTATCCTCTGTCTGTTTGGTTGACAATAATATAAAAAAGTTTGAATAATGATGAGTAGATTCGAAAATAGTCCACTAAGTTTTACCTTCAGGTCAATAATGGAAGACCATTTTTAATACTTTCTAATAGCTTTATTTAATGGATTATCAAGCCAAAAGAAATATGTACAATAGTGATTTCAGGACAAAACAGAAGTGGTGATATTTCTTCTTTTTTGTTTGAAGAATTAAAATTAATCTGGTTATTTACTTGATGTTTTCATCATCTACCATTTTATAAAGCCCATCTAGAAATGCAGAAGATATTACTAAAATATTTTAAGCATTCTTTAAATAACCAAATAGGTTTGAGATTTATTTCTGCAGACTTCCTACACCACTCAGCTTCATGCTGCAAGTACCTAAGGATGGAGGAAAGACAGCTCCAACAGCCGGAGTAAACCGTCTGTTCAGATTTCCATGGTCAGGATGGCTTAAGGAATCTGGACGGGGACTTTTTTGTCTCTTTGTTTCCTTCTTTCTTTTTTTTTATTTTTATTTTACAATACTATACAGTTCCACATAATAGCCACAGATTCACTTGTTCTCTCCCTTCCTGCCCCCATCCCCTTCCCCCCAGCCCAACCCCCATTCCCACCTCCTCCAGATCAAGGTCTCCCCCGAGGACTGGGATCGACCTGATAGACTCAGTCCAGGCAGGTCCAGTCCCCTCCTCCCAGATTGAGCCAAGAGTCCCTGCATAAGTCCCAGGTTTCAAACAGCTAACTCATGCAACGAGCCCAGGACCTGGTACCACTGCCTAGATGTCTCCCAAACAGATTAAGCCATTTGACTGTCTCGCCTATTCAGGGGGCCTGATCCAGTTGGGGGCCCCTCAGCCTTTGGTTCATAGTTCATGTGTTTCCATTCATTTGGTTATTTGTCCCTGTGCTTTATCCAACCTTGGTTTCAACAATTCTCGCTCATATAAACCCTCCTCTTTCTCACTAGACTCCCAGCGCTCCACCAGGGGCCTAGCCATGGATGTCTGCATCCAGAATCCTCAATCCTTGGATGGGGTTTATGGCACAACTATTAGGGTGTTTGGCCATCCCATCACCAGAGTAGGTCAGTCCCGGCTGTCTCTCGACCATTGCCAGCAGGCTTTTGTGGGAGTATTTTGTGGATTTCTGTGGGCCTCTTTAGCTCTTTGTTTCTTCCTTTTCTCATGTG
This sequence comes from Peromyscus leucopus, assembly GCF_004664715.2. Lineage (NCBI taxonomy): Eukaryota > Metazoa > Chordata > Mammalia > Rodentia > Cricetidae > Peromyscus > Peromyscus leucopus. Next base: position 34,907,377 of record NC_051069.1, on the reverse strand, counting down.
GTCTTCATTTACCATGGTCTCCTATTACTTGTTCTCCCTCTCTGTTCTTTACATTTAAATTTTTCTCAAATTTTAAAGCTAATTTACATTTATGAAATAAAATATCATTCAAATGAATTGTGTGCAGGAAGGTCATTACAATATGAAGTTAATTTCCAAGACCCTAGGTCACAACTCTGCAAAAGTATAAATTAATGTCAGAAAGTCAAATATAAAGAGCTTGTACATCAATATGTCTAATCCCAAGTAATCTTTAAAAAGCCACAGGCATTGGGATTCAGTAATTTCCCTAACCTCTTCACAGAGGAACACAATAGTTCAACTAGACACAGATTATGTTAACCATTCATGACACACACACACACCACCACTGCTCAGGTTACATTGTGTAATAATTATTTAGAAATTCGGGTGTTTGGCCATCCCATCAACAGAGTAGGTCAGTCCCGGCTGTCTCTCGACCATTGCCAGCAGTCTTTTGTGGGGGTATCTTTGTGGATTTCTGTGGGCCTCTTTAGCACTTTATTTCTTCCTTTTCTCATGTGGTCTTCATTTATCATGGTCTCCTATTTCTTGTTCTCCTTGTCTGTTCTTGATCCAGCTGGCATCTCCCGCTCTCTTTCCCTCGACCCTCGCCCTTCATTGCTCCCACTCATGTCCAGACTGTTCATGTAGATCTCATCCATTTCTCCATCATTGGGTGATCTCTATGTCTTTCTTGGGGTCCCGTTTTCCAGGTAACCTCACTGGTGATGTGAGTAGCAGTCCAGTCCAAATACCCTAATAGTTGTGCCAGAAACTCTATCCAAGGACTGAGGAATCTGGATGCAGACATCCACGGCTAGGCTCCAGGTGGAGCACTGGGAGTCTAATTAGTGAGAAAGAGGAGGGTTTATATGAGCGAGAATTGTTGAAACCAAGGTTGGATAAAGCACAGGGACAAATAGCCAAACGAATGGAAACACATGAACTGTGAACCAAAGACTGAGGGGCCCCCAAGTGGATCAGGCCCTCTGAATAGGTGAAACAGTTGATTGGCTTGATCTGTTTGGGAGGCATCTAGGCAGTGGTACCATGTCCTGGGCTCACTGCATGAGATAGCTGTTCGAAACCTGGGACTTATGCAGGGACTCTTGGCTCAATCTGGGAGGAGAAGACTGGACCTGACTGGACTGAGTCTATCAGGTCAATCTCAGTCCTCGGGGGTGACCTTGATCTGGAGGAGGTGGAAATGGGGGTTGGGCTGGGGGGAAGGGGAGGGGGGCAGGAAGGGAGAGAACAAGGGAATCTGTGACTGTTATGTGGAATTGAATAGTATTGTAAAATAAAATAAAAAAATTTAAAAAAATTATTATTATTTAGAAATTCAATTTTAGGTTCAGAACATGTAATTCTCCAGCATGAGTTTGAAGTTAGATAGTACAAATGGAGTTGACAAAAGTATCAGACTGCAGCAATCTTTTATCATTTCTCAATTGAGGCTACAGAAGAGGTACATAAGCAAGGGGGATTAATTTCATAACAAAAAAGCCCTAATATATACCCAAGGTGCCCAGTCAAATTGTGTAATAGGTTATATCACATTTCATTATTCAGTTATAATTTCATGTGAGTCTGCAGAATTGATCTTCACCAATTCTTTCTGGAAATATTTGCCTCTCACAAACTTGTCTTTTATTTGCAAATTCTGGTGTTTTATTAAGTTCCTTGAAGAGAGGAGGCACTAAATTATAGAATTTTCTCACTAGTGAACTATGTATTCTTATGAAGTATAAGTCTTGTTGATCTCATGGTTAAGTATCCTGTCATACACTGTGATAAACAACCTATCTTTTTTTTCTTGGCCTGATGAGGCTTCAGCAATTCTTTTTTATTAGTATTAGTATTAAGAAATTTTCTGTTCATTTTTCATACCAACCACAGATGCCCTTCTCCTCCCTCCTCCCACCCATGCCCAGCCTTCCCCCACAACCTAACCCCCATTCCCACCTCCTCCAAGGCAAGGACTCTTATGGGGAGTCAGCAGAGCCTAATACATTCAGTTGAGGCAGGTACAAGCCACCACCCCCTGAACTAAGGCTGTGAAAGGTGTCCCACCACAGACCCTGGTCCCCGAAAAGCCTGCTCACAAATCAGGGACAGATTTTGATCCCACTACCAGGGGCCCCTTAAACAGGTCTTGTCTATGCAGAGGGTCTAGTCCAGTCCTATGGAGGCTCAACAGCCATTGGACCACAGTTCATGAGTTCCCAATAGTTTGGTTTGTTTGTCTGTTGGTTTCCCCATCATGATCTTAATGGCCTTTGCTCATAGAATCCCTCTTCACTCTCTTTGACTGGACCCTTGGAGCTCAGCCTGGTGCTTGGCTGTGTGGATCTCTACATTTGCTTCCATCAGTGACCAGATGGAGGCTCTATGATGACACCTAGGTTATTCAACAATCTGATTACTACAGTGCAACCCATCATTTCTAAAGATAACTCTCAAGAGCAGAAACCAGTAAGAAGGCAATGCTGCAACTTGCAAGCTCAGGACTGAAATTGGGTAAAAATATGGTTCATTCTCAAACAGGAACACTTCTCAATTTGTTGTCCAGCTTTGAACTTCTCTGATATCCATAGTCGACTATAAGAACAATAATTAAGGAGACTAAGTCATGCTTTTTTGTCTTTCTTTTTATATTCTATTTTATAGTTCAACATAAGTTATAATAATCTCTTTGAAGTGTTCATACTCCTTCCTGCTTCTCAGCAAACTACTTTGAGCAACTGTTGGTAGCTGTTTACACATCTTAGTACATCTGTACAGTTGAACTCCAACCCAAAGTCAAAGCCATACAAAAGTCTTAAAATGTTGTGTCTAAGCGTCATGTGGGGAAACAGTGGTATAAGCAATTTATCAGCTTGCTGAAGTTGCCAATTGCTGAGTTTGTGTGATCTGAGGGAATGATCCACAGCAACATAAAAAACTGTGAAGAGTCAATCTTGCTTCCCACCTAGCCCAGTGCTCTGCCAGCTTCTGCCCAGAGCTTCATATCTCCCCAGCCACTGTCTTTATGATGTGAGTCTTGGCCAGTGTCAGCTTTCATGTCCCAAAGAATTCCTTGTAACAGATCTGGAAACTGTTGGGTCATCATAACACACTCAAAGCCTGCAGAAGCATAGGAACCAGGCTTTCCATGTGGTCACCAGGTCCTCCCCCTCTTTCAGACTCATTCTGAACAACTCTCTAGCTCTCTATGTCACTTCACAATTCTAATTCTTCCCTTCCTTATGCACAATGGGTTAAAAACTAGAATTTGTATTACTAACCTTATCACCTAAAACAAGTCAAATCCAGAGACAAGGAAAGAAGAGTTATATTAATATTATATTTAAGAATGTTACCCATTACACATACATTATTCCAGTAGATTAGGTTTTTGTTTGGTTTTTTGGTGTGAGTGGAGGTGAGAGGTTCCTAGAAATGGGCAAAAGAAACAATCAGATTTTCACATTTAAATAAAAATTCCAGTTGTTCAATATTTGTGCCATAAACACATGTATATGAACATATGTTTGAGATGTATACATAAGTACATATGTATGTGCACATACATGTGTGGTAAGAATCAAATAGTAACATATGTAAGTACTCTATCATTAAGTTATAATGTCACCTATGATTTCTTTGTTTAAACTAAGTAAACTTTTGGAAATTATGATTCTTTGTAAATGACAAAGGGAATAATTACTTTAGACATATGTTGTTATTGTGATATTTTTAAAAGTAATCAATATTTATCAATAGTTCAAATGCAGTGACAAATTCGATTGTATTTATGACAAAACATCCTTCTACAACATAATCACTAAATAAAGAATTAGCATAATTCAATCTTTACTAATTATAAAAATGGAGCATTACTCCAAGAAAATAAATAATGTCTTTTGTGATGATGAGGTGCAGAAGAAAAATCTTGACAGACAATAAATAATGCTAGAAAGTTTGAACTGTACAATGGCTACAGTTTTTGTCTTCCATTCTCTCTTTTAATGCAATTCACAAGTGTTTTAAAAGACCTGAAATAGGAAAAGCTCTAAAAATTCCTATCTAAAAAGTACAACACAAGGAAACTAATATGTGAAAGCACTCAACTCCGTGGCTTTCCTTTGTTGTAGAAGTACATAGTATATACAGTTGTCTGAAGATACAAAATATGTCATCATGGAACTCTATACAAAGATGAAGCTGGATCCACATTCAGCTAAGTTCCTAGATCAAAAATATTTTCTTATTACCACATAAGCAAATCAAGAATTTTTGTGGAGGAAACAGAAGAAATAATAAAGTGGAAATCTTACCAAAATAGAAAAAGAAAGATGAATGGAAGGAAAGAGAATGTTGAAAAGAAGATGATAAGAAAATGAAGCATAGAGAAACACCTGAAGTAGAAACATGGACCATGGCAGCCACAGTGGTTAACTCACTGTGAGTCTCATCAGAGTTCTCCTTATAGCAAGCTTGACATCCTTATTCCTGAGACTGTAAATAAAAGGGTTCAGCAAGGGCAGCAAAAATGTACAAAATACACTGAAAACTTTCCGCTGGTCCACAGATTCATTTGATGATGTTTTGATATGTGTAAGCATCCCAAATCCATAGAATAGGGCAACAGTTATTATATGAGAACTACAGGTGCTCATGGCTTTGGACAAACCTTTACCTGATGACATCTGAATGATATTAAAAAGAATCAAAGCATAGGACATTAAGATAATGATGCTGGATCCAATGACTACTGTGCTGACAACAACTGAACTCACAAGCTCTTTGGCATAGGTGCTACTGCAGGAGAGCTGGAGAAGAGGGAAGATATCACACATGTAGTGGTTGATGATGTTAGAATCACAAAAGTTGGGCCGGATCACACACCCAGTAAGGACAAAGGCACCAACAAACCCCATCATGTAAGAACCAAACATCATCAGGGAACATCTCCTAGGAGACATGATGACCATGTACAACAGGGGTTGACAGATGGCTACATAGCGATCATAGGCCATGACTGTCAGGACATCGCATTCACAATTTGCAAAAAAGCAGAAGAAAAACAGCTGAGTCATGCATCCTGTAAAAGAAATTCTGTTCTTCTCTAAGACAAAACTCATTAGTGTTTTGGGAGTAAAGACAAATGAATAACATAAATCAATGAAGGACAGATTAAAGAGAAAAAAGTACATGGGGGTTTGTAAGTTTGAATTCAGGAAAATGAGACTCATTAAACTCAAATTTCCCACAACAGTGGCTGCAAAGTTCACTAGAAAGATGACAAACAGGGGCAGCTGGAGCTCAGGATTCTCTGTCAATCCAGTGAGAATGAATTCGTTCACTGAAGAGTCATTCTCTATAGCCATTTGTGTCACCAGTAGATCTGTAGGAACAGTAGGAAAGGGTCACATTAACAGGGACCTCTGTCACTGACTCCAAAAGGACAGCTAGAGTCAGTTGTTACTCATTCATGGTTGTCTTCATTCACTGAGCATAATATTCAAAGAACATTATTTCTCATTCCTCAGAAATCCCTATTTCTTCTTTTTCTATCCATGATGAGCATCTACTCTGAGAAAACACTGACACAATTCCTAAAGTCTTTAAACAACCATTTCTTCCATTCTCTTTAATCTTCATTAAGGATTAGGAATAAAAAGAGAAATAAAATATCACTCTCTTCTGAACCCATGATTCATATAGCTCTGAAATTTAGGGGATATTAAATAGATAAAGATGATTGGAGAAACACTAATTTCTACTCACCTTAATGTGTCAGTGCTCTTGGACTACACAGGGCCCATTCACGTCAAATGTCCTAAAGGATCTAAGTTTCTGATAATGAGGAGATACTAGTTATCAATACAAAACTGACTCTAACATCCTAAAATATCTATGCCAGGGAAATGACATGATTTACTTTAAGGATTTCTGTCAAGTTTTCTTTATTCACAAAGGAAAATAACAATCTCATATGTGCATCTAATACATCATTTCACTCAAGTGAGACCTATATAACCTAGCATTCTTGGAAAATATATTAAAAACTGTATGAGTCGGGATTCTCTAGAGTCATAGAACTAATGGAATGAATATATATGACGTTTAACATTTATATATTATATAAGGGAATTAACTGGAATGACTTACAGGCTGCAGTTCAACAATGGCTACTTATGAGTGGATAGTCCAAGAATCTAGTAGCTGCTCAATCAGACAAGGCTGGGTATCTCAGCTAGTCTGCTGGGATCCTAAAGAAGGAATGGATTTGATGACAAGTCAAAGATAAAGAGGTGAAAAGCGAACCCTTGTTTCTTCCATTATCTTTATATAGGCTTCCAGTAGAAGGTGTGGCCCAGATTAAAGGTATGTCTTCTGGCCTCAATATCTGGATTAAAGGCATGTATCTTCCTGCCTCAAGATCTGGATCACAAGTGTGTCCTCCATTTCTGGATTATAGTTCATTCCAATTATAGTCAAATTGACACCCAATAATAACCACCAGAGAAGTATAGAAAATTATTCTCTCCTTGGTGACACCTTTCAGGTTGAGTGAGTCCCTTTAGGGTAGAAGTAACAGAACGTGTATTTATATCATGTAGCATGGATATAAACACTGTCTCTTTTGAGACTCAAAGTTCTACTTAGTTTGTGATTTCCCACCAGGAATACCTCATTCCCTGAGCAGAGTATTGGGTAGTTCCCTTCAGGATTTTACTCATTATGCCCTGCACAACTCACGAAGAAAAAAATCCAGGGACATACTCACTTGTCATTTCCAGTAATTTTCTAGAAATCCTTGCAATTGATCAGTAACTATTAGTTCATAGATGACCATTCTACAAAAGAAAAAAAAGTTGTGGAGCAAAAAGATTGGGAAGAAAGAACTAGGCACTCAAAGTCTGAGTTTAAATCCAGATTTATTCTATTTTTTAAGAATGAAACTATATATCAAAGCTGTAATTTTCTGGCCTTGTTAATTTTATTTTCATATCCATAATTGGGTGGATATCTGCAACATACAGCCCTTGAAAGAGGATCAGGGATATGGCTCAAGGGAGAAACCTTTCTTTTCACACATAGGCCTATAGGTCTAACTTGAGCACTGTAGTAATGGTAATGATAGTAATATGAATCAAGATGAAGAGCTTGTATCATATTATTGTTTTAATGAAATTCAATGATCTACATAATATAGCAGGTAAGACTGTCCTAGATGTATAAAAAGGTGCAATCCCCCTTCCCTGTTCCATATCTTTATACAGATAAACCAGGGTTTCTCATCCTCATCACATGGACATTCAGAGGAAGAAAATATATGCAGTGTTGCTCTCCAGTGTAACACTGAATGAACATCATCCCTTAACCCTGCTCATTAGTGTATGCCAGTATTATAATCCACATCATTGCCACCAACATGCCAGTTGAGGCTAATAAAACTTGTCTAGATATTCTAATATATTCCATGGGCACTGTTGAGACTTAGAAAATGGTGTGCTTGAAACAAAAAAGCCCTTCTGGCTTTTAAGTTTTCTGCTAAGTAACTTGATGATATTCTAATAGAACATGCCTCGTAGGTCATTTGAACTTTTTCTAATGCAGACATTGATACTCTTTCAGGATAAATCCTCTAATAAAATAGACCATTATAACAAAGAACTTACTTAAGTTAAGCTGTAGAATATAGAATCACTCCCCTCTGAATCAACCAGAAAATAGACATACTGTTCTTCCCAGTTCTATGCCTCTGTGTGTGAGTCAGCTGACCATTAAGAAATTGTATTACCTTCTCTATCTTAGAGTGAATCAATGGCCTCCATTCTAGAAGGAGTCTTGGCATGTATTCAGGATGAATGAGTATGATACAAATGGACCAAGAAGAATCAGAATAGACAGGTTAGCCAGATTTCATATTTCAAGTTGCTAATTAGTTCCTACTTTTTGTCCAATCACACTTATACATAGCTTTTTAGTCTCTTTCAGTCTTAGCCATAACATTGGACTGTTTTCTTTGATCTCTAAGTTTTTGGTTTCTATTCACCTATTTCATTCAAAATCTTGAACAATTTTATCTACCATATTTGTCTTTTATTAATCTGTCTTTTGTTTTAAGAATGTTAGACTCTGTCCAAACGTATACTCTCTGCATCTTAGCATTAAAGAAGCTGAGCGGAGGGATTACAAATCCAAGGCTATATAGTGAAATACTTTTTTCTTGTTTTGTTATTTAAAAAAGGAAAACAAAGGAATTTAAAAGAAGAGAGAAGGACAGACTGGGCAAAGGAAAGAATGGTTCATGACTTTCATAATGGCTGTGGCAGGGGATAAGTGATCACCTCTGTCCATTTTTACTATGATTAAATTGTCCAAGTGAGTCACTAGTCTAACAGTACTTCTGAAGTCCACGTGGTTGTATCCTGAAAACATGACAAGGGTTCTTAGGTAATAAAGAAAGGAAAAACACACAGATATACATACAGAAAAGCTGAGATTGGATGAACCAGACACTCTAATGGGGATGCACCAGAAATAGCCTGGAAACTCAGCTCTTTATTCTATACATCTGAATCAAGGATGTAGGTGTACTACTTATACTGTATTGCTGTGAAGAGACACCATGACCAAACTAACTTATATGAGAGTTTATCAGACTTAGGGTCCAAGAGGGTTAGAGTCTGTGAGCATCATGGTGGAGAGCACAGCACAGGGCAGGCAGGCATGGTGCTGTGACAGTAGCTGAGAAACTGTACCCTTATCCTCAAATAGGAGGCAAAGAGAGACTGGGCCTGGGATAGGTTTTAGAAACCTCAAAGCCCAACCCCAGTGACACACATCCTCCATCAAAGCTACACCTCCTAATCCTTCCCAAGCAGTTTAACCAATTGATGACCATGCATTCAAATGTATGAGTCTATGAGGGCCATTCTTATTCAAATTTACCATAGTGAGTTCATTGTATATGGCTGAAGGAAGAGGCAATTTTATTCCATAAGACTGAACAAGGAAATGGGTTTAGCTAATCTCACAAGAAGGTTTCTGTAGAAGGGCATTCTCAGAGTGTAAATATCTAGGAGGAGGAAGCTGTAGCTGATACTTTCTGTACATATCCACACACAGACCATGGCAAGTCTATGCCATTTCTTTGAGATTGACTCTTGGAAGGTTTGCCGTTTCCCTGGTTTTAAGGCATTCATGTACTTGATATGGCTGTACTCATGTCAACGACAGGCATTCACTCAGGAAGTCATCTGCTTCCCACACTCTAAAGCCTGGACTGCTACTATGTCCACCTCCCAGATCAGTCTATTTTGTTCCTATTGGTATGCTCAAAGTTCAAACATTTTTATGATGGCCAGAGATCCTCTTGCACCGTTCTTCATTTCTTCTGTTATTTTCACATCATCCAGGCAGCTGGTTAACAATCTAACGTTAATATCTCCCTTTCTCACTATCTTCACCTGGCCTCCAAAACCAAGAGGAACTGCCTCTTTGAAAGGTGGAGCAGCCTCTCACTTGTACAAACTTGTGGGCTCTTTCTTATGTTTGAGGTATTCTGTCTGATTCTAACTTGGTCTCTTAGCAGTCACTTACTCTTACTAGTAGTCTCTTACTAGTACTGTATGTATACACAACCTTTTCTTGATGTCTCCTGCCACTATTATTTTAAATAGGAATTCAATTATATCAATACTCCTGTTACTATTGTCAAGTATTTTAAAATATTGGAAATTGTTCATTCATCATTACTAAGGTTGCTTTGATTTCCATAAATTAATTTTGGTTAGTTTTCATTCTATACCCTGTGTTTCTCTAATTTCTTCTCAACTTCTCCTCAGTTTTTATGACTCTCCTTTGGGGAATTTTTGGCCCATTCATATATTGATGGACTGTCTTCTGTGATACAAATCTGAAAATGTTGAAATCTCTCATAATCACTATATTATATTAAGGAGCACATTGATCTGACCTAGGTATATATTTATTGAGGCACTTTTCTCCTTGATTCTTAGAGATTTTTTTTTCATTTTCGTACAAGAGAGCCTTCCCTAGGTTTTTGCCAATTCTACATGGGATGGTTGTTCCTTTTCTAGAACCTCTGCTTTTTGAGCGCTGTAGTCCAGAACTTTCTCTTTTTTACGTACTACATAGTTTTCTATTTTCCAGTCACTTTACCCAATAAAATAAAAAGTCAACATTTTGTTCTGGGCCATTTAAATTTGTCTTATTTTGTTTTTTATTTTAAAAGTTCAGTTATACATCTGTGTCAATAATGTAATAAAGGATGAAAACACAGACTTCCTCTTGAAGGAATTTGACCAAGAGCAAGCCTAAATTTGAATTCACCACTTTGCTCCCTGTGTCTTCTGTCTGCCCATAGATTATGGCTACTGGTCTAGTTGTAGTCTGTCTACTGTGTTTATCTATCTGCTCTCTGACTGCCCTAATATCTCTTCCTAACAAAGGGTTTTGCTCAATAGTTTTTGAACAACATAGAAAGTCTGGCCTGAGAAAGAGACAAAGGATTCTTTACAGAAGCATGTAACAGATTTTTAAAAGAGTAGAAGTCATTTTATTGACTCTCCCCAACTCACTCAAAATAGTAAAAATAACCTCAAAGAGGCATTATCAAGCTACACCTGCATGTTGTTTTCAAATTGTATGGTAGATACTTATTTTGTAAGTTTGCTCCAACATATTGGCTGCTTTTAGCAAATGACTCTCACAACATATACTTACACACATGTTACTCTGAGTCAGGGGCCTATAAGAATAAATTTTGGTCATAGACATAGAAGAATTAATAACCAACATCAAAGCTATACATTAGCTTAAGTTGTAAAAGCTGAAGACAGAAAATTCAAACCAAATATGGTGGCTTGTTACATTGTTCTCTTAATTTCAGGTTAAACAAACAGCCTGAATATACAACAAGATATCAATCTTAGCTCTTAAGTGATATCAGACGTATAATTAACTTGGTATGAAGCCCAGTCTCTGAATGTAAAATATATTTTCATAAAATTGTATCACCATGTACCCTATTAATGGGAAAGTCCACTACGACAGTCACTATGACAATGAGTACAGAGGGTCCTCAAAAATACTAAAAATAGTACTACTACAAATCCCCTGTCCTGGGGAAGGGGACATGAACAAAACCTCATGCAGGAACACACCTGCATAAAAGCCACTGTAAACAAAGAAAATGAAGACAATGTGGAACTGTACTGAGACAGCAATATCAAGATTAGTGAGACCTGATGCCTGATGGAGCGTTACATATCACTAAGAAAGAAAAGCAGGCTGTTTAACCCACAATGACCTGAGATCTAATGCGTAAGATTCCTACTTTATTTTTATTTAAAGGATCCTATTATAAGTATGTATATACTCCTATTTTTCAGATGACTCAGCAATTTATCCTGTCTTCAAAAATAAGGCTTTTTTAACATATATGCCATTATGTGTGTGCATGAGTTTCATGTATAATGACCTAGTTCCTATGACTTGTAGTTAACCTTGACTTCTTGGGCATAATTGCTTTTCAATGAGTGAATAAGTAAATTAGTATATAACAATGGTATAATTTCACCAATAAAATCCTTTCAAAATGAAGGTATATTCATGTGTATTTAATGCTTTCTGACATACTTATATTACATATATTTCCATAATTACTTTTGAATATGCTATTATTCTAATATATTTATGATAAATGTGACAGAAGTATATTTCCATTTATATTATAATTTGAATTGATCTTGCAATTTTAAAATTAAATATGGTTTTTCATAGATATATATAAATCTTTTTTTTTTTTTTTTGATTTTTTGAGACAGGGTTTCTCTGTGTAGCTTTGCGCCTTTCTTGGGACTCACTTGGTAGCCCAGGCTGGCCTCGAACTCACAGAGATCCGCCTGGCTCTGCCTCCCGAGTGCTGGGATTAAAGGCGTGCGCCCACACGCCCCGGCAATATATATAAATCTTAAATAGCCCTGAGTTAATTTCATATGTGTGTTAGCACAAATTCAACCAACTTAATTTTAATAACAGAAAACCCAATAGCTATGATCAGTTGCTTGCATAGATATTAGCAATGGCAGATGCTGGAACCACCAGCAGGCCATCATCAAACATTGAGAGGTTGTTAAGCCAGGAATAGTAGACACACCTACAATCTCATTGCTCAAGGGATTAACTTCATGGCCACTCTGGGCTACAAAATACAATCCTGTCTCAATGAAAAACAAAACTAAAATAAGCAGTGGGGGCTACTGGGTATCAAATACATACTGACTTCAGAAAGTTAAGTGAAAAAAACTGCTCAACTTATATCCCTTAAAATTGATATTTAAACACAATATGTAGTACTTTTAAAATGCATATCATTTATTTAATGTATACCACAGAAGTTTTAATAATAGTTCTAAGACTGAAAGGACAAGGACTCAAAACTTAGAGAATCTGGACTCAAAACAGACCATTTCCCTGATCTTTCCATTTAACACACTTAACTGAGCGGGTGGGGAGAGAGAGAGACATAATCAAGGACATCCAGCTAACTCCTGCTGCTGCCTCAATGACATCTAGTAACAGCAAAGAAAACATCACTTCTCCTAGTGGACATGAAAATATTTGTCATTAAAATTTGTTGTTTCATCAATTTCACTATAGATTAGTTATAAATGAACATGGACTGAGCTTCAGAATTCAGAGGAAAGAAGAAAAGGAAATCCATTGTATGTTTGATATTACCTGAATTTTTTTTTTTTATTTTACAATACAATTCAGTTCTACATATCAGCCATGGATTCCCTTGTTCTCCCCCTCCTGCTCCCTCCCTTCTTCCCATCTCACCCCCCCCATTCCACCTACTCCAGAGCAAAGCCTCCCTGAGGACTGAGATTGACTTGGTAGACTCAGTCCAGGCAGGTCCAGTCCCTCCTCCCAGGTTAGCCAAGTGACCCTGCATAAGCCCCAGGTTTCAAACAGCCTACTCATGCAATGAGCACAGGACCCAGTCCCACTGCCTGGATGCCTCCCAAACAGATCAAGCAAATCAACTATCTCACCCATTCAAAGGGCCTGATCCAGTTTGGGCCCTCAGCCATTGGTTCATAGTTCGTGTGTTTCCATTCATTTGGCTATTGGTCCCTGTGCTTTATCCAACCTTGGGGCTCAACAATTCTCGCTCATATAAAACTCTCTTTCTCGCTAACTGGACTCCTGGAGTTCCACCCGGGGCCTAGCCATGGATCTCTGCATCCAGATCCCTCAAGTCATTGGATGGGGTTTCTAGAACGACAATTAGAGTGTTTGGCCATCCTAATCACCAGAGTAGGTCAGTTCGGGCTGTCTCTAAACCATTGCCAGCAGTCTATTGTGGGGGTATCTTTGTGGATTTCTTGGACCTCTCTAGCACTTTGCTTCTTTCCTATTCCCATGTGGTCTTCATTTACCATGGTCTCCTATTCCTTGTTCTCCTCTCTGTTCTTGATCAGCTGGGATGATATCACCTGAATTTTTATTGTGGCTTCTTAACATTCATTCTTTTTTTTCTTACAATGAACTGATTCAACTTCAATTTATTAATTATTCTTTACATTATATGCATGTTTTTCTGCTCCATCCTTTCCCATAGCATTCATCACTTTCCCTAATCATTCCAGACCTATCATAGAGATGGTTGCCGCATCTGAAATGCTGTTCAGTCCCTCCTTGTGCTTAAATGTTGATCAGACATTTTTGCCTTCAGTCAGGTCACCTGCCACCTCCAAAAGAAGCCCTTCCTACAGCCAACCCCAAAAAGAAGGCAGTTGTTATCAGTACAATTACATTTGTTCAAGACATTGTGTATTATTTTTTCTGACACAAACTCACATAAACAAAAATTATTTTTTTACCATCTTCCTAGTCTGTAGCCTCTGAGATCAGAGTCATCACAGGCATCTTCACCATCAGCACAACTATATTTTATTTTAATTTTTTTTATCACTCACAAGGAAGGCTGTACAATGCAAACCCACAGGAGGAAAGGAGTCGAGAGTAGGCAAGAGTCAAAGACATACCTGCTCTCAGTTAGGATTCCCACAAAAACATCGACTTAAGAGCCACAACATTTACACAGAGGACCTGGTGCAACACCCCTGCAAGAACACATGCTTGTACCGTTCAGGCTCTCTGAGCCCATATGTGCCCTGTTTAGTTCATTCAGATTGCCCGTGTATTTTCTTGTGGGTTCTTCTGTCCCCTCTGATGGCTACAATCCTCCTGCCCCTCTTCTTCACTGAGCTACTATGAGAGGGACAGATGAAGAGCTCCAATTTAGACTCTCTCCCCACATAATATCTGGCTGTATTTTTAATGTTTGACTAAAGTTCACATATCTTGATATCTAAAATAAGATACATGCTCAGTTTACATTTGTTACTTCATTAAACTGCATCATTGTATGTAGAATTCTGAGAGGAAAGAAAGTGGATTTTTTTAATTTTTCTTTATTAATAAATTTTCCACTCACTCGTACATACCACCCACAGATACAAACCTTCTCCCTCCTCCCACTCACCCAGCCCTCTCGCCCAAGCCACCCCACATCTCCACATCCCCCAAGTAGGTCTCCATGGAGGGGTCAGCAGAGCCCAGCACACTGAACCTCCGGCAGGTACATGCCCCTTCCCATTGCACCAAGGTTGCCTCAAGGTGTCCACCATAGGCACCAGATTCCAAAAGCCCCCATGCTTCAGAGATGGATCCAATCTCCTGCTTGGGTTTCCCCCAAACATTTCGAGCCAAACAACCATCTTCCATATGCAGAGGGCCTAGTGCAGTCCCATGTGGGTTCCACAGCCACTAGTCTACAGTTTATGGGCTTTCACTAGTGTGGCCAGTCATCTCTGCAAGTCTTCCCATCATTATATTGACGTCCCCTCACCTGCAGAATCCTTTCTCTCTCTCCATCAATTGGATCCCTGGAGCTCAGCCTGGTGGCCTAGCCGTTGATCTCTACATCTGCCTTCATCAATCACTGGACAAGGCTCTATGATGACAGTTTAGGGTATTCACTAGACTGGTCACAAGAGTA